>NW_025335684.1:13661934-13757959 GCF_004798865.1 Varanus komodoensis
CAAAAAAACAACATATAAGAAAAAAATAAATAGAGGGGGGGGGGGGGGGCGGGGGAAAGAAAGAAGGAGGGAGGGAGGGAGGGAGGGAGGGAGACGGACAGACCTGCATTGTCCAAAGAGACTATGGACTTGTTTTTCTTAGACAGCAGTCCAAGAGTGCAACAGCACAGCAAGCTAATTTTGAAACAGATATCTGCAGTAGCAACCTGAGAACCAGCTGTTCAAAAGAAATGGATCCTGGATCCAGTTTGAATCCCGGCCCTAGCATGAATGTTTCCTGCTTATCACAGCTATTGTAACTAATTGCCCAGTCTGATGACATGACAGACCATGACATTTGGGATTTCTCCAGCTTCTGATACTCACCTTCACCCACTTGGCACCCTCCAGATTTTGTGGAATTTGGATGCCACCAGCACAGATGTAATTCAAAACATCTAGAGAGCACCAGGTTGGGGAAAGCTGTCATATACCATTTAAGAGGATAGATCCCAAATAGAAGCACCCTGGGCATGCCAAAGACAAGGATAAATTACATGCTGGAGAGAGAAAGTGAGCGCAAAAGCTGCCTGATTATCCAAGCCCTGGCAATGCTGAGAGGGGAGTTGACCATGTGGAGGAGCAATGTTTCCCATTAACCTCACTGCCTCCCCTTCTCTGCCTCTTCTCCCTCCCCCTGCTTTTTCTCCCACCTCCTTCCCAGAGGATCTTTGCTCTAGCAGAGAGTGCAACAAAGCGCAAAATTAGCTGTTCCAACAGTGGGAGGGCAAGTAACGTGAGTTGCTGCCACACTGCAGCTGCAGCTGACAGCCGCTGCCTTCCCCATGGGAGGAGGGTGGGGCTGGACGAAGAGCTCTCCTGCTGCCTTGGAGGCACTGCTGAAAGGCGAGGAGCAGAATAAATCTACTCCTTCACCCAACATGCAGTGGCAAAGTTGTTCCCTTTGACAACTGGCCAAATTGTGTGACTATCACATCCCTCCGGGGAGTATTTTTCCTTCTCTTGCTACTTTGGAACTAGCTGTCATTTGCGATCTGCAAATGTGAAGGGCTGGTTGGTGGAGCTACCAACTTGCCTGTCATGAGAGGGAAGGGAAAGCCTGACCTACAAGGTGCCTTCCCTGACCATATGAACACTGTTCCGAGGAAGGAAACCAAACCAAACCAAACCAAACCAAACCTTTGACAGCTTTCCCTTGCCAGCTGTTCTGCAGCTCCACCTTGGTGTACTTCTTTCCCAAGAAGGCAAAATGGAAGAGCAAGCCATGGTAGGTATTGGGACTGGAGGGAGCAAAGCAGACCAAAGCGCGCTCACTCCCAT
This sequence comes from Varanus komodoensis, assembly GCF_004798865.1. Lineage (NCBI taxonomy): Eukaryota > Metazoa > Chordata > Lepidosauria > Squamata > Varanidae > Varanus > Varanus komodoensis. Next base: position 13,663,255 of record NW_025335684.1, read on the forward strand.
CTGACACCTGAAGGCCAGGGCATCTGGAGCAGGACTTGGCGAATGACTCAACAGGCAGGCAGGCTCACTCACATGGGAGGAGGAAGCTTACTTAGCCAGCGGTGGCCTTCAGAGAGTGCCACCATCCATAGTATAACTCCCCTTCTCATACTTATCCGCTTTCCCCATCATCTTTTGCACTGATAAAACAGCATGCAGCTAATTCAGAGCCTGGGGACGCGAGAGTGGGATGGCTTGCATATTCCATACCTGACTGAATTTCTGAATTTCAACATGAGAAATTACTGTTCGGTATAGTCGCACCTACAGTCGGGGCAAGACAATCTGTGTTCTTCTGACTCACTGCAAATATGAATCATGTTTCTAATATGGCCCAGATGCTTGCATTTAAATGCTGTTTGAGCATTCCCACAAAGACAGAAGGCCAGTTGTAAGAATGTTTTAATACTTGTATTAAAATGTTCAGCTGAAGAGGAAATATTTCCTAGGACAACTTTCACTTTTTCAAGCTTCCAAGGGACAAGTCCTCCAAGACTAGAAGCCTATCCTCTATTCTTAGCATGAGCACAGGAGCATGAGACACCTCCACAAACTCCAGGACAGCATGAAGAGGGAGCCTGAATTCCAGTGAACATCTTCCTTGATTCACCAAGCCTGCATCCAATTTGCTTTTCACCTCACATTTTGCAATACACAGAACTCCTTTGATTGCTTGTTTTTCATATGCAGTGAGATTCCATGTGCTCTCAAGCAGCCTTTTCAACCCTTATTTATTTTTAAAGCAGCCTTGGCATACAGTTTACTAGAGTAATTGAGGGAAGTGAGTCTTCAAAGAGTAGAACACTGAACCGCATCCACACATCCATGGGGTGGGCATCTTTTAGCACTGTGGACAGTGGCTCTAGGCCAAGGGGACTTTGATCTGCACGCTTCCCATGGAGGTTTTGGGTACCTTCCAGGCCTTTCTAGGAACATTCAGGCTGCAGTAAACTAGACAGCCCGTTGCACACCCAAACTTTAAAAGTAACAGTGGCATAAGACCCTTTTTAGGACCACATGAAACAAACACACTTTTGGCTTCACCAGAGTTCTTCTTTAGACAGGTTGTTCAGGAATTCCAGCTCATGACTGTGCAACATTTTAATCAGTTCATATAAACGCAGTGTTATTATGGCATTCTGATTTATTTATTTATTTATTTATTTTGCAAAATAAGAAGAGGCTTAGCTGTGATTTTTGCCTGCTTATGGCAAAGTCCACTGCACTCTGATGAAAGAAACTGGGCTATTCATCTGAAAGACCTCTTCAAGAACACTGGGGAGCTGGATTCTATGAAAGAGCTCTAGCAGAATCAGTAATGGCTCTCTCCACATAAGGTTTCAGGAATAAGCAGCCCTGTTCTCAAGGTGGAATGGAAAGATGACAAGACCCTCCTGAGGGAGAAAAACTCTTAGAGTTTTTAACTTAATTTTAAAGCCAGGGACCCAAAATATTAAATTTAATTATATTTACATGCGCCTTGGCTCTAACCACTGAAGTCACTCAAAACTCTTAACTAAGGAGAGTGCCAGTGTGGTAGAGTGGTTAAGAGTGCAGGGCAGGGCCTCAGGTGATCTGCGTTCTAGTCCCCAGTTAGCCATGGAGCTCTGCCAATTTGGGCAGGTCACAGACTCTCAGCTCAACTTAGCTCACAAGGTTGTGGTTGTGAGGATAAGAATGAGAAGAGGGGGTGGATGAGGTAAGCTGCCTTGAATTCCTTGGAAGGAAAAAGGAGGGAATATAATAAATAGGTTCACTTTTTTCCTTGGAGCAGCAGACCATCACATGAGAGGTGGTTTGGTGAAAGGTCAAACATTGGAATAGGAATGGCCATCCCTACAATACTGGTCATTTGGGCTCTAATGGTGACATTTCTAGAAAGTGATGCTATCTTTACTTAGAAGCCCTACCTCCTCATCCCAAAGAGGTTGGCTGAAGATCCCCTAGTGAAAAGAGGCATTCTGTACAGGCAGCAGACCCCTTACTAAATACTCCAGGACTGATTTATAGCTTCTGGAGCTAAAACTCTGCCTATCTTTGACTTTGGTTGCATCCATCACCAGGTGTAGCTCCCAATTAACTTTTCTAGTGGGTTGATGACCATCGGACTAAAGATGACCACCCCTGTTCTAGGCTATGACATCTCTGTGGGGGAAAACTTGTACACTTTGCAGTGGAAGGCAGAGTGAGTTCTATAGAGCGTGTTTCACAGAAATTACTGCAATGGCATCTGTGACTCCAGCCATTTTCTATCTCTACAGTTTTAAGCCACACACAATAATTCCTATATTTTGGGGCACAGGAAACGGCCTTAAACTGAGTGAGACCATTCGCCCATCTAGACTACTATGTCAACACTGACTGGCAATGGTTCTTCATGGCTTCAGGCAGGAATTTTCCTCAGCCCCAGTTGGAATTGTTGGAGATTGAACCCAGACCCTTCTACTTGCCTACTACCAGCCCCCAACACGAAGGATGAACTCTCCTCTCTCAAATTCATCTATGCACCTCTAACCTGGGTGTGGCTCTACGTCAGAGGTCATGTCTGTTAGGGAGTGTCTCTACAATTGAATTCTACAAGCCCCTCCAACTTTTCCAACTGGTCACAGAATTCTCAACAAGCCCAGCCACTATTTCACAGCGCTATTTTCCATGTGGTGTTCATAATAAAATATCCTTGTTCTAATGCACACGCAAAAACCGCTGCCAGGGAAATTCTGAGCGAGAAGAAAGGAAATCAGAATGAATTCAGTCAAGATCTTCCAGAAGCTGTGCAACTCAGGAAAGAGGGACATATTATCTATCCTCGCCAGTCCAAAAGGAAGCCTTTGGCTCATCAAGAGAGGACAGAAGCAGGATGTAGATGCTTTTTAATTAATTAATTTACTTACTTACTTAGGCCAGCTTCTGTCTACCTGCATTGCTATTCAGCTGGGATTTACACTGCAATCTGAAGTGTTAGTAAATAAAGTCAAGAGAGGAAGAGTGGAGGGGGAAATGGGTCAACGGAGCTGTCTGCTCAGATCGCTCCTATCTTCACTGCACGCATCACAAGGGCAGTGCCAGTTCTGCTTCAGCTTCCGATGCTGACTGAGCCACTGTGCTCGCATGCAGCTCCTGCTGTGGAGGATGCCTTGCCTCACAGAGTGAAGCAGCGCATCCTACTCAAGTCTGCGTAGTGTCCTGACTTTGCCCCTTGAGCAGCAGCTGGGGCTCTGATATTAAAGGGAGACAACCTGGGTTCGGAAGGCCAGCTGCATAAGCCACAGAGGTGCTGAACACAGACTCAAGTCTTGCCACCACTCCTTGGGCAAGACACCCCTGCAACAGATCCCCCAAGCAAGACCCCCTCCTGAGCCCAATTCCTCTGAGGAGCAGGATCCCTTTATGCCAATGCAAGGAACATACGAAGTGACTGAGGCCTGACCACCACTAGGACCCATTAGGTTTTGCATTCTTTAAAAAGGGAATAAAACCTAGGAGAGGCAGCCTGGCCCATGAAAGATACGAGGCTTAATCATATCTGCTACAGACACTGTAGAAAGCTTATTTAAACTGGACACATGGGTGGCAATTTCCTTAACCACTGACCGAGCGTGGCTTGTCATGAAGCTGGAACCAGGAAGTGTAGCTTATTGGAACAGCTCTTCAATAACCCAGGAGATGCTGTAAGGTTATTAGAGACTTGCTTTTCCCTACAACAAGCCATGGCACCTGAGTCAGGACAACAGGAGGAGCTGCAACCAGGCAATAATGATAGATACTGGCATGCTGATTTGAATAAGCTACCATAACATTTAAATCAGAATGACTCATTTGGACTTGCGAGCCAGCACAGTGACAGAACTGGTCTATTTGGAACTATCCAAGGTCCTGCAACTCAAGGCTGACCAAGCCACCACCGGGTGCCTGTCATGGCTCATGTACTCCTGGTGAGAGCACATGGACAATGAGAGGCTGGTGGGAGAAGAGATGCTATTCAGTGCTGCGAGGCATCAAACCACCTGATCCCTCACAACAACCAAATAACTCCCAGGATCTAAGATTCACCCAGCAGTCCCCAGCAGTCACCATAAACACTTTCCTCACTCCACCCTATAAACTAGTGATCAAGCAAGTATTAGTCCACTCAAAGGCTGGCACTGGTAGCTCCTCAAACCTAAGAACCCTGCTCAAGATGTTTGTGCATCTTCCCAGAATCATCAGCTTAATAGGTAAGTGACAGGCTTAAACACCTTGACTCAGGAGGCAACCAGCAGCCCAGGTGTTCCAGGAAAATCCTATTTAGGGTGCAATCCTTAGAACATTTGAATAGGAAGAAGTCCTACAAATCCCAATATGCCCAGCCATTGTGCTGGGCTGGGGAACAATGGGAGCTGTAGGTCATTTTCTGCCCATACATACATAAACCTAAAGGTCAGAAGCATAACTTAGCAATTCATCTTCAGTGGCAATCACAAGTTTTTTTCTCCCCCGTTTCCTATCTGAAAAGCTCTAACTGCCCTTTCTTTCTTCCTCCCTCCTTCTGAATTCCTTCCCTAATTTCTTAGTGAGGCTTATGAACAATCCTCTTGAGTAGAGCTTATTCCTCCCCAGTGCCAACAAAATGTCCTATCACAGCAACTCCAGGAATAGCTCCATTATCAGATACTTTAAGAGCAAGCATGAAAAAAAATCACCCCTTGATTGAGCGATGCTAAAACCACAAAGCCAAGCAACGAGAAATGGAAATTCAGCTCAGATTTGCAAATCCAGCTCTAGGCAAGCTCTGTGAAGCTCAAGGTGCCAACATGAGGCTAGATGAGCAAATTCTCCCCACTTTCCTCTAAAAAGTTAGGCGAGAGCTCTCCCCAAAAGTAAGGATTACAGCCACCAACCATCCACCTGCTGCCTGGTGTGCAAACAGCACTCTTTCAAGGCTTCAAAAGGTGTGGATTATACCAAGATGCAACCCTCTAACAGGTAGGCTTACTTTCTTCCTATGCCTATTCGCTCTTTCTTTGCCCTTCCCCTGACTGCTGCTTTCCCAGCCATCAGGTGGGAGAGCTGATCTGCAGCTATTTCTGTATTCCTCATACTCTGGAGGCTGCTTGACCACTTAACCTGTGCCAGTTCTCCCCTGATCAGCCATTAACTACACAGTTTTCTTCATTCCCTCCCTATTTGCAAAAGCACAGACAAGGTCAGCAATATAGTAGCAGTCAGGATTAAAGGAAGGCTAAAAATCTGGTCCCAGGCAGAGTGCCTTGCAAACAAATCCTCCATCTCTGTAATTTGGCATAAGCCTGTGCCATGTGCTTGGGATGAGAGGGTGGACTGAGCTAAATGCTTCAGTCCCATGGGTCACAGATAAAGAAGAGGCAAGAGATTTAATGCTGCACTAAATGACAGATGGGGGCTATCAGCCACAGTGACCTTTCTGCCACTTCACCATAGACAGTGTTTCCAAACAATAGGCATGGATGCCAGCCTACGGGTGGAAAAGCAAGCAGGGAAGCAGAAGGGCAAGCATCCAAACAGAGCTAGCCCTCCAAACCAAGAAAAGGATTCCCCTACAGATCACCTTCATTTGACCTGCTGCCTTAAGACTGCACATTCCCATGTGCCATTCACTCCGATGGCAATACAGGCTATGGGTGAATTTAGTTGTAGACCAAAACATCTGGGGGGGTCTCAGTTTGGGGAAGACTTAGTCCCACCTTTAAAACCTCTGCATAAACCAATTCCACAAGACTCTTTAAGCTGCTCACTCCAAACATTGCCCTATATCATCATATTTATAACCCACCTTTTTCCCTCTTGCAAGGAACTCCAAGTGGCTTTCCAAGTCCCCCTCATTTTATCCTCGCAACAACCCTGCGACATAAGTTACATTGACAGCACAAGTGAGCTCCCAGCCAAGTGGTGAGGAGAACCTGGAGCTTCCAGGTTTCCCTATTAGCACACTAATATCACAACACACTGGCTCTCAAAGTTCCAACGTGCAAGCTAAATAGAAAAAGCACGCATCATTATTGTATTACATTTATATCCTTTCCTTTTTTAACTTTTGCAAGGAACCGCCATGTATCTCTTTTTACAAACAGGGGTGGCCCTAGGAGAATAGATGCCTGTACAGACACACGAAGAGACCTGAAAGAATATATTACTTAGGATATGTCAATTTGTGCTTTTCCTTTTTTTCTGTCCTGTGGGCCTGAACCCTGGATCACTTAAGTATCTAGCACCACCCTGGTGGACAGAAGCTTTACTTCAAATGAAGTCTAATGAGCACCTAAGGAACCATCCTATTACCTGTATACCCCAGATACAAAACTTCGATTAATTCAGTCTTTCAAAAATATGGGTAGCTTCTCTGCCAAGGGTATCACCTCTGCTTTTGATTTAAGTACAGTGTGCTCTCTGCTACAGCTTTCAAATCTATCTCAATAGTGCTACGCCTAGCCAATTATTCTCCATCCAATATTTACACCAAAGAATGAACCACCGGGAGTGCACTATTTCACATTTGCCTCACATTTGGCTATGCAAGAAAATCCTTCTACATCAAGAAACTCATAAGCTCAGCATCAAAAATTATGGCCACAACACAAAATGAAGGCTAAACTATGCAAATGTTATGCTAGGTTTTCTGTGCACATTTTTAATAGTTTAGCTTTTTTAAAAAAAGAGAGACTATATAAATTATGGAGGCCTGTTAATCAATTAAAAATAGGGCCCTGGGGTACAAAGAACAGTAAAATGAAGATTAGAAAAGACAGAATCAATTCACTATTACAAGCAGCAATATATAGGCTTATGTGTTTTGTATGTATGTCCTCTGTTTCCATACAAGCACAATTCTTGATTCATGGCTGGAGTTTTATTTTAATTCTTTAAAATAGGTTTGTAACAATGCACTGTGAGAGTTAAAAGATAAAGTGTCGCCTTAAATGGAGTTAAATCACCAGTCCCTCTAGCTCCACACTGCCTGGACAAACATCCCCAAACCTTCAGATGTGATGGAGTATTATTTATTTGTTATATTTACATCCCACCTTTCTTCCATTGTGGAACTCAGGTGGCTACATGCAGTCCCCAGGTGGTCTTCCCTCCAACCACAGGCCAGTCCCAAACCTGCTTTAGGTTCAACATGGTGGATGTCTTATGTGCTTCAAACCATACTCTGAGACTACAATTCCCATTATTCCAGCCAGCATAACCGATACTTCTGGAGGACACTAAATTGGTGAAGGCTTACCATGGCTGGCAACAGTACTTGAAAGATTGTCACAATGAGGAAGACTAGGATTCCTTAATCATCCCAGAGGACAGAACACAGAATAACAGGCTCAAGTTACAGGAAGCCAGAATCTAGCTAGATATCCTGACCGTTAGAGTGGTACAACAATGGAACCAATTATTCCAGGAGGCTGCGGACTCTCCCAACTAGAGACAATCAAGATGCAACAGAAGAGCCATCTAAGAAGGATAGTTTAACTTGGTACCTCGCACTGAGCAGAGGATTGGGCCCAGTGGCCTTCTGACCCCTTCTAATTCCACTATCCTATGATTCTACGAAATGCTTTCCAGGGCGTGAAACTAGGGATGCCCATGGATTGTGTTGTTTGTAAAACCAAGCCAGTGTATCCTGTTTGTAGTCCAAAACATGAAAAGGAGTGCCCTTTTAAAAGTAGTGTTCACGTTCCTAAAAAATGCATACATTTTTAAGTGCCTACTTTGAAAGGCACTTGAAAAAGCAATCCCCATGCATTTTCATTCTGTAGTCTGAAAATAAGCACAGAAATGTCTGTTTTTTCCCCATTTGGTGAGTTAATACAAACTCTGAAGTATTTTCAGTTAATTTTGGCAAATTCAAACATTGCTGCTTTTTCCATCCCTTTTTCAGGAAAGAGTTATTTCCAGCCCTACCTGTATTTATTACATCTATAAGCTGCCCCATAGTCCAAGCGCTATACAATAAAGCAGTGATAAATCAATAAAACAGCAATAAAACAATATAATCAAAGGACAGAAAATCCATTAAAAAGTGCAAAGTCTAAGAAACAGCAAAAATCTCAACAGGCAACACAGCAATAAGATTAAGACAATAATTAAAAACCATTCACTATTAAGGCACCTGTTAAACAAAAAAATCTTTACCTAGCACCAAAAGGAGAACAGCGGCAGGTGTGCCTCCTTGAGGTGAGATAAACCTAAGACATCTTGTGTGCACAGCATGTGTTCTTCCCATGATTTATGGACCATGGAGGGGAACAGGAAAGTGATGAGAGACAACTGCAAGTATGCAGGAGCAAAAAGTAGCGATGCAGGACAGAGGAGTTCTACATTACAGACCCTGCACCTTTTGACAAACAATGCCTGAATGTGTTTCACATTTATGGTCAGAACCCTAGGCATGAGCCTGTGTTTACATATTTGTGAAAACATATTTTTATTCCATCTTAAAGGAAAGTCTGAGAATCTTGGGTTCTTCGTCTGTTAGAGAGTGGAAATTTTGCATACAGATAGACTAGTAATGCATGAACTCATTCCCACTCAATTTGGAATGAGCTCAGAATTATTCATGAGCCTTCCAAGAGAACTCTCAAAAGAAGAAGTCATTGTCCACCTGAGGAGTTTTCTCACTGCTCATAACATCTGCAGCACCTTGTTATTTTGCCACAATTCTTTCAAATACTCCAAGTCTTAGACACAACTTACAGTTCAGACAGACCTGTGCAAAAGCTCCACTTCCATTTCTTGAGCAATTTGCTTATCTGTTCAAGGGAAAATCCTCTTTTGTTTAACATACTTTTGTACATGCATCTAGAAGGCCAGTCAAATATTGACTGGGCCCATGCAGAACGATTTTTACATTCTGAGCTAGATATGAGCAAATTCTTATTGTGAACCAGGCATTCAATAACACTAGCAACCCTACTAAGGGAGATGTGGAAACCACATTTTCTAACCATGGTTTCACTTTGGTAGTTGACTTTTAGAAAATCTTGTACTGCTTTTTACTCCTTTCACTTCACACGTATTTGCTTCAAATCTAAACATTTTTAATCTTGTCTACACACACACACCAACAAAGCACTTTGCTTTCTATAGAAACTGTCCAGACAGCCATGTCACTATTGTGATGGTATACAAAAGCTTTAAATAAATAAGTAAAACACAGTAATGCATCAATGGCTCTTAGGCACTGCTATGGCGGGTAAAGGGGGTTGAAAGTGCCACAAATTTGATAGAAGTTCTCAGCCAAGGCACAGCAACAAGTTGCAGTGCCTGTTTTGACACCTTTGGGTTAAGTCTGTCCAGGAAATGGATGGCGTGTTAGTTCAGAGCTTTTGCTTCCTTTGTGATCAAGAAGCAATTAATACAGCATTTCAGCGTGTGGCAAGTTAAAGCACTGCAGGCCTTCAATTGCACAGTGAGTGCAACCTCCAGGTCTTGGAGAGCCCTTGGCAAAGACATCCTGCATGGGCCCCTCCCTCAGTGAGTCCAACTGCTACCGTGCACTTGCTTGACAGAGAGCCAGTCAGTAACTGGGCAGTGGCATCTGCTGCTCCTCCACAACAACCCTATTGTCCGGCCCGGCCCTCCTGTCAGTGGCCGCTGCTGGAACGCAGGCCCTGCGCCAGGGCACAGGATACCCACCCTTGCTGCCAGCCCTATGATACTCTTCTGTGCCATATATGAATGGACAAGGGCAGCAGCTTTTCTGATTAGGATCAGGCAGATAGCATCATTCGATTTCAGGTAAATTATCACCTTGTCCTCTGGTCCATAAAGACTGAACACTTGACAGGGTACTAGGGCTGAAAGTGTCTTGTGTGTACTTGGAAAACCAAAGGCCCATGTTGCAAAAGTGGTTTCCAAAATGATTAATAATTACTTCCTTTTGTTTGCTGATTGTAATGCCAGCTGAATAAGAAACATCAGTTTCACTGGCAGGAAGACAGCTGCAAACTGCTGTGTGTTACAGCTAGCCTGACTATACCAACAGCATGTTACATATGGCTGCTGATGGGGAATAGACTTGGGACGTTACCAGTATTTTTAAAGGAGAAGTTAAATTCCTCTGGCACTTCTATAAAGACTTTTTATCAATGAAAGACAAGGAACAGGAATAGAAAGGCCCATGGGAAGAAGGAAAAGTGACAGAGAAAAATATGGGCATCTGCTAGCCAAGAAATTTGATGCTGGCTTTCCTGCCTTTCCCTAAGGGACACACACACCTACTGCTGTTGCCAAAGAGTACAAGTGCACATGTTCAAGTCCTTGGCAAAACTGATGCAAATAAACTACGGAATCCAAAAAGACTCATTTTAAGCAAACTTGTAAGTGCCATCATCACCTGCACTTTTCATTTCCTTTTCCTGGACCTTTCAGAAAGCAGCAGGATTCGGAAAGATTTTACAAACTAGAGTCTCTCTAATTTGTCTTCTATACCCCTCAGGCCATACTGTATGGAAAGCATGCCCTCAGGCAAGACTGAAGGAGATCTCCATCAATCCCACAACAGCCGAAGGGAGAAACAGTAAAGGAGCCTGCTGACTGGCCGACTGCAACGGGTCTCCTCACATGAGCTACAGCAGGCAGGGTGAGGCTGCAGCCAAACCTAATCGCGGTTTATCAATACTTCGAATGGCATCATGCATTCCGTGTAGGCAGAGCTGGCCACTGTGCTCCATTCAACCCTGACAGCTGCTTCAAGTCGGCCTTAACACTTCCCAAAGAGCGGGGGGGGGGGGGTAGGGCTGTACCCCCAAAACACACAGAGGGACACAACAGAAGAAACTAGGTTGCTCAATGGAGGAGTCCAGCAATGGCCAAGCATGTTGAATGGGACCCCTCGCAAAGCTTCAGTTAGGTGGCAGGACAGAGATAAAGAATAATAAATAATAAGTCAGGCACCAATTCTACAAAAGCACCCTCTCAAACACATTACATAGCTTATTGTGAACCAATGAGGTTACCTTTTCTTACCATATGGAGAGTCATCAGGTTTTCATTCCACCCTTCTGCAAAGAGAGTCTGGGTAGCACCGACAGCCACCGCAAGCCATTTTACACTCACAATTGCCTAGGGAGGGAGTTAATGCAAAGTATGTCTGACTGCCCCAACAACAGCTAATGAAATTTGCAGCTGGGTCTCCCAAGTCCTTAACCTGAACACTCATTCCCGTAGGTTACTGATAGTGGCACTTGCCGCTGCTTGAGAGACAGCTACAGCAGGCAGCCAGTGGAAGGTGCTTTCCTGTGCTTCTGGGTTTACCCCCAGCTGCTGTCGGGCTGCAATCACAAACAGCATTACTACTTATATCCTACCTCTCAGGTCAGGCAACTTCCACGGTACATCAACCATAGCTGAAAAGCATTTTATGTATACAAAACAAGCATCTGAATCCTGCACTCAAGGTAGATGGTGACAGAAAGCCCTACTGGAAGGGGGATAATCTAACTGGAGCAGGGTATTCACCTGCCTGCACCCCACTTTCTTCTGGGATCCTTGCTGCATACAGGGCAGATGCTAGCAGATGATTCTGTGGGGAAGGGGGACCATTGAGTTGGAACAGGCTCTGCCATGAGCCTTCCTTGCCTCCCTCCCATTCTCTTCTGGGATTTTACCCACAGAACAGTTGGGAGGAGAAAATTCTGAAGTGCTATCTATGTACTGCTATTCTTGGAACATCTGACTTCAGCCAAGTATCAGTTGAAAAGCCTGCCTGGCAGAGAAAGCCATGAGTCAGTAGCTAGATCACCTGCTCTGCATGCAGAAAACCCCAGGTTCAGTTCCTGGCATCTCCAGGTTGGGAAAAAAATCTTCCTTGAGACTCTGGAGTTCTGCTGCCAGGTGACAGTATTGGGCTAGATGGGCCAAGGACCTGGCTCAGTACAAGACACCTTCCTATGAGGTACAGACATAGAGGTACCAGAAAATATCATTTAGAATTCAGGTCTCTTCTTCAGATTTTGAGTGCTTCTGCGGGCAGTGCTGGTACTAGGCCTAAACTGCTTGGCGTAAGTAAGGAAAGGGAAGGGCGAAGCTTCCTTCCTGAGTTTTCCTGCCACTTCTATGTCAGCATTAAGTTTCACTACCCTTCTTGAACACCCCAGCCATAAATATCTGCTAGAATCAGGATGTGTATGTGTTGTTATGCTCAGAGCAACTAGCACTACAGAGGAATCTTTTTACGGTGTTTTCTACCCAGCAAGCCTTGAACACCCTTACTTCCCTTAACAGCAGAGAGGTCCTCTTCCTCCTCCAAGTAGCTCTCTTATCAAGAGCTTAGAGCTCAATCCCACAATGCGCATATTAGTTCTCTCAGCAAATTTGGGATTATCTGCTGTAAAGCTCCGGGCCAACCCCTCCCTAAACTTGTTTCCGGGGTGATGCTAATAAAGATGTTGGTGCTGATCCATGGTGAGCTTCCTTTTCAGAAAACTTCTTGCTCCCATCCAGCATCTCTTCCTACTGACACTTCTAGCTGCTTCTTAGGGAACTGAGGGATGGGGCAGGAGGGAAGAGAAAGAGAGAGAAGTCTGGAAGTGTCAAGAAATCACTCCCCATTCCAGCAAAGATGCTTGCTGAAGCTTTCCTCATCCCAAGTGACCACAAGAGCTGCAACACAACACCCTGGCTGCACGGTGGCAGTTTGCAAACATCCAGCCTTCCAGGGAACTCTTTCCACACCTGTTTCCCCATTCCAAGAGGTTGGAATGCCTCTCCTAAGGTTTATTTACTGGCAGCAAGAGCTTTAAGCTGAAATATGCTGGCATTTGAACCCCACCCCTTTGCCTTTGGCCCTTCCCAATAGCAGTGCAATGCAGCCCCTGAGAGCTTCTCAGAAACGAATCCTGGCCCTTCTACTGAAAGGGATTTGGGCAAGACTGTTTGGGAAATTCCAGACAGGGCGGCCTTAATGCTACCAGCCTGAAGGTATATGCCATCTTTTCTTCCATAATGGGTTTTCCAAGGGGGAGAGGGAATGATGGAAATGATGTGCATGGATTCAATGGTTTATGTGATTCAATGGTTTCATCCACCCAGAGGCCCACAAAGTTGGCTGGCCAACCAAGCATTTTTGGCTACTGAAACCCTGTCCCATTGAGTTCTCTGACATCACACGAAATGCCAGAGACAAGCACCTCCAAAGCATAATACAAAGGCTGTGGTGATGCTTTATCCCCAGATCCAAGCTCAAGAGGAAGATGTGGGATCATCCATATGATGCTATGCTTCTGAGGTGTTCTCCTAAACTCACGCCAAGTGGAAAGTCCTCTTTGGTTTGGTGCAGAGAAAGAGCGCCTTCTCCTCACCCAATCTGACCATTTCCGTAAGTCTAACCAGTCCTTCTTATCCTGTCTCATCCTTTACAATCTCAGCACAGAGATGTTGTGTCTCCACCTCTTCCATTCTCAGCAACTCCCAAGGCAAGCAGCACCCAACATGTGAGCGACTGTTGTTCCCTGCCCCACGCTGCAGCCATGATGGAAGACTGGGTTGAACTAGTAGAGGTCAGCAGCTCACATAACATTTGAAGGAAGGCGCTGAACCATGTGGAAGGAATGGGAAGGAAGGAAAGCAGGCCAGATATAGGAAACTTGGTCTCTCTAGATGTTCTGTATTACAACTTCCATAAACCGCAGCCAGCATGGCCGATGGATAAGAGTTCTGGAAGTGGCACTCTAAACCAACTGGAGGGTTTCAGGTTGTCTACAGTGCTATAGGGTCTAGCCTCGCTCCTACATTCCCTACCATAACTCCACAGGCTGGGCAGTGGGGCGGGTATAGGCAAACCAACCCCTCAATTCTACAATACAAGATTGTTTAGCTTGGAATAAGAACTGCCAGCTGAGACCAAAGTGACCTTAATGACAAACATCCTTGGCAAGAAAAGGGGCCTACAGAATTCTTTCTCCACTCTGGGTAAGAAACATGAAAACAGCAACAGGTTCACCTCCACTGGGTGGGGTTCACAACCAAGAAACTGCAGCTGCCAATTTGAGATACAGCAATGACCAGGGTGTACAGAACTGAATCCTTCTGGAATTGCTTATCCTTGATAAGCAACCCTGAAAAAAACACCCTCTGAATCTTGATTGTATAAACAAGCCTGTGGCCTAACCAATGCAGTTGTTGAAAGAATAAAATTATTCATGCGAAGCTTTTGGGTGAAGGTAGGAAAAAAATCATTATGCAGGCCAACCGGAAAGTTGCTTCTGCCTTAACATGCAAGGTGCAGAAGAGATAAAAGATGGAATCTTTCACTGGGCCAAATTAGACTGTTTGCAATCCAATTAACTGTCTTGGCTGGGGACCTCAGAGTCTCAGAGCAATCAGGCCACCCATGTCTGTATAACTTCAGAACAGAAAATTAATTTTATTTTAATCTTGTGTTCAAGTGTCCATTCTCAAAAAACCTTGTGTGGTTTGAATGTTTGGAAAAACATGTTTAAAAAGCAGAGACAGTTGTATAACAGATCTTTCTTTTACTTGGGCTCTCATCACTGACCAAGCCCGCCCGTTATATCGCGCAAATCATGGAAAACTTAGCAGGTATAATCCACTACAGTCAAGCCTGCTGGTGCTGTTAAAAGTGAAATAAAGAGGCTTTGAAAAAATAAATTAAAAAGCTAGATTGAGGACTTGGAACAGAAGCTTTGACCTTCATGTATATCTTGGTTCCTTTGACATTTAAAAGAAGTCACAGTTCTGGAAAAGGTAGAAGTGCAGCACTCATTTGCCTCAAATTTCCATATCTTCCATACTGGATGGCTAGATAACTTATCCTTATAAACACTGGGTTTTCCACATGTGCCTGCCTCACATTCACATTCCTCTGACTGGCAAAGTACCCATGGCAACAAGAAACATCAGCATGTTGTCAAACATCCATTTAAACTGAAAATTAGTGGTAGTTACTGACAATGACAGCAGAATGAAGTGATAAACTAAATGCCAAACACAATCACAAGATATGCTTGCAAAAGAATCTACTCCTTGCAAAGGGCGTTGGAGCAGGCATGGTGGTAAAAGAGCAACAACTTGGTTTGTGTCATCCAGGACAGGCAGTCATTCACCAAGTATCTCTATATGCAGCCTACTTATTTACACTAAAACAAAATAGCATGGATTTGACTTTTATTGTCATGCCTGTGCCTTCCTCAATCCCAAATGACTTTTGAAGGATGCTCTTAACTAATATTTGGATCTATTTAGACTAAATATAATGTCCACCTGACAGTAATCACATTATTGACAAATAAGCTCTTTGCTAGTTTGCTATTTACGTTAACCCATTTTATATTAAATATAAGTACTTTCAAAATTATAAAGAATCTGAGCTTCTTTTTAAAAAATTAAGCAGTTTTTTAATTATAGAGATTTAGTTGAAACTATAAGAGCAATGCTACAGAATTATAGGCATGATCCTGCCATTTAATCTGCAAAGACTAAGGCAGACAATTCTGCCTTGTGCAGTGTAATTAATTTAAATGAATATAGAAGAAGAAGAAAGGGAAGAAAGGGCTCAAATATGTGGTTTCAATTTTTTTTCAATCAGGCTTTTTCCAAGAGAGACACTCCCATTTAATTTTAAATGTCCTTCCTCCATGGTATGATGATTCTCCTCCTTCATTATTTTATTTTCATAATAGCCCTGTGAAATAACTTAGCCAACTAATAATGAGTGGCCCCAATGAGCTTCATGGCTCAGTGAGAATTTAAACCTGGGATCTCCTGGTCATAAGCTAATACTGTAACTCAGCTCTGCTCAACCTGTTGTCCTCATGTCTTGGATTTCCATCAGCCCCAAACAGCAGGATCACCACAACACCAATGAGGGTCCTGGAGTCGACGTGGAGGCAGGTGGTGTTGATCTACTGCTGCAACAGACAGAGGGCCTCCAAATGGAACATCCTGGCTAAGACCTGGTATTATTCTGGGAAGTGCTCTGCAAGGGCCCCCATCTTCTCCCACAGGAACAGTTGGTATTGTCCCATTGTGGCATCATACCACCTCATACCAGCCCGAGCACCAGAAACACATAGACCCAACCCTCCATGGTCTCCACACCGCACCCCTCTAGATCTGCTGGCATCAAGTGCTCCTTCTGCACCTGGCCCTGCACTGACTTGGCCATGACCAGGTTTGGCAAGGGAAGTTGCAGAAGGAAAGGGATCTCCTGCTCTAGGACCCAGTACATATTCTTGAAGCAGCCTGATGTCGGCTGCAGGTGGGCTGATGCCTTCCACAGTTCCTTCATGGAGGTGAAGAACACTGGAAGGAATAGGATGGACACTGGCACCATGTCCTCCATCAAAGACTGGATCCATTGGTCATTCACTGAGCTGCTGTGTCTCCAGCCCCAGCAACATCACCCTCTGGAAGACCTGCTTGCAGAAACACCCCAGTCCCTGTGCCATGATGACATTATCAGACGGTGATGGCTCTCCCACACTAGACGTTCAAAAAGAAGCCTGACAGCCCTCTGAGTGGGATGGTGTGACCTGGTGTCCTGCAACAGCAGGGGGTTGGACCTGATGGCCTTCATGGCCCTTTCCAACTCTTCTATTCTATGATTCTATGATGAGGTAGGCAGGTCTTTGAGCAGCACCAAGTCGGATTCTGAAGGTCGAAGATGCTGATGCCCTGCAGGGTGGCCAAGCAAGGCAGGTGGAAGAGCCACAGAAACCGGCACCCTGTGCTCCTCGGGCTGGTAGCTTGGGCCTTCTCAGTGCAGGAACCAGGGGTCAGCAGGACCTCTCACTTTCACATAGTGGTGGTAGTAGGATGGTGGTAGCGGCAGCAACCAGTAGGATTTGCATGTCCAGGTGGGCAGTGGGGATCTGGCCTGGACAGATGCTTGAAAGTGCAGGACAGCAGAGGTGAGTAGCCAGTAATCCAAGGGGGTGAATGACCAGCGGATGGGCCCATTGTCAGCAATGCAGTGAGTTGCTCCTCCTGTTTGGAGAACAGCACCCTCAAAGGTGAGACAACAACAGTGGATGGGATGGCATGCAGGCTGGACTGCAGGGTGGCGAGTCCCAGATCTCCTCTTCAGAAAACGACTATATTCCCACTGGATCCGTTGCTGGAATGTCTACAGCATCATCGGGATTGACAGGCACCGAGAGCACCTAGGCTGCTTCTTGTGTTTGAACTTTTGTGCCCTGCCATCCTTTTCACTCCCTCACCCAGCAGGCCTCATCCATGCACCCAGCATGGAAGGAAGGACCAATAAACCCCCAGCAGCCACTGACAGAGGGCGGGAAAATGGAATGGCCCGAGAGGCAGATGGGTGCTCAGGCAGCACCGCCGTGGGTGAATTCACAGCCAGAAGAGCGCAGCTCCAAAGCTTGCCCAGAGCTACCCCACCTAGTTTTTCCAGGCCTGCTGAGTGAAAGCCTGGCAGTGCACTCAGCTTTTCACACAGTGCTCCTCTCCTAGACAGAAAAGGCACAACGAGTTCCCATCCGTGGGAAGGAGGTGACCCACATTGGATAAACTTCCAAAAGAGAGCCTTGAGTACCATCAGTAAAGGAAAGAAAAACAGAAAAAGACAAAGGGACAGTCTGAACAAGAGTTAATGATAGGAGGGGTTGTTTTTAATAATTAGTATTTTCTTTTGGAGAAAACTAGGCATAAAGTAAGGTTTTCAAAAAGGAAAAGCAAGGGAACAGATCTAGTGAAATGAGCCAAGAAATGGAACAGAATAAGACCCAGGAAAATTGAAGAAGAACATGAAAACTACACACAAAGGAAAGTCCCAAGGCATCCACAATGGCAGCTGAAAGAGAATGGGGTTAATGGCAGGAGCCCCTCCTAGATACACCGCTGGGGGGCAGGGTGCTTCCAGAACAAGTCTAGCTTGGGAACCTTCCCGACAGCAGGTGCAGAGCCCATATGTGTGATGCACAGAAACCATGAAGAAGAACAAATGGTCTCTTGGTACCAAACAGCCCTTGGTGTCAAAGGATGATGAGGCCTCTGTCTCAGTAATGGATGGTCTCGGCTTTGTGCACTCTCGGTATCAAATGGTTCCCTGGCGTCAATGGAAGTGGATCCTTCTCAGGACTGAACTTTCTTTCGAGTCTGAGCACTCGCTCGGGATTGACCAGGCCCTCGGTATCAATGGTAGGCAGGGCTCTCCTGATGCCCACACTTCCCTAGGTGATGGAGGCCATCTTTCCTCCCAAGTGCAGGTGCTTTCAGGCATTTGGAATGCACAGCTTCCAGGGTCGTAGCCCTCAGTTGACTGGCCCAACGTTTCCAGGCCTGTTTTGTGGAGGCCTGGCAATGCGGGCAAGCTTCAGCAATGTACCCCTCACACAAACAGAATGGCAGAGGGAGAGTCAGCCTATGTGGGGGAATGTACCTGCACAACACACACACTTTCTAAAGGATGCCTTTGATGGCATCACGGTAGAGGTGGAAGGCAGACAGCAGAGAATGGAGAAAGGATGCAGAAGATCAAAGAGAAAATGGATAGGAAAGGGGTTTTTTATGGATTTTACAAGCAAAGAGTGAAAAACAAGTTCATGGAGAGATGGTGGCAGAGTAGAAGGTGGAGAGAAAAAGGTAATAAATGCTGAAAGAATACTCAAGCTGAGGAGAGAAACACTTCCCCATGGTGGAACTGAGGGAATGGGCAGGAGCCCCTCCCCTGGATGCAGGGAACAAGAAGGAGAGGGGCTCCCACCCAAACTAATGCTTAGCTATAGAATCTTCCTGACAACAGGCTCCCCAGAGACGCAGAGCCCATATGTGTGATGCACCAAGACCACAAAAAAGAACAATCATTTTTACCAGCTATATATAGTCCAGCTATCAAGAGGTTCATGGCAAGCACAACCACATTATGTGAACTACTCAAGAATTCACTGCAGCCTTCTAGCTTGTGAACATTTCCCAGATGGATCTTATCTTGAACAAACTGCATTGAACTCACTTCAGCCTTGGGTTTATTCAAAAGATCGAGGTCTGTCCTGAGGCAACCAGATGGTATGGAAGAATGAAGGCCATTTTGTTGGAAGGCCAAACAACCATGCAATCAGGATTACTATTATCTTTGATGGTTAAGGTCCAGGAAACAGTGATTTTTCAGACTGTGTTCCAGGGGATAGAAGCTTATCAAGGAGCCCTTACTGAGAAGGCCAGTCATGGCAGAATAGTTTCCTTAAAACACAGCTTTACCCAGCTTCTCTTGCTTAGGCATGCAACAGGGGAGCATCAGATGTTTTGGAAGGTATACTTACACCCCACCTGACCTTGATCACTTTACTCATCAAGACATACTCTCCTGGTAGTACTCATGACTTCAGAGACTGAACCCAACACGGCTTGGAATAGGGACCTTTGCGCATCTAACACCCACTCTCTGGAACTCCCTAATACTACAAATGGTCAGGTGCCAACCTACTGAAAACATAACTTTCCAACAGGTATTTCCAGGAAAGTAAGGTTTTTTGTTCATCACTTAGAAATACTTTCAATGTAAGTGATATATAAATGCTAAATAAACAGTGAAGCCGACTGGGTCTGCCTAGCACACCATGTCATTGCATTGTACCTAGAACAGCCTTCCCCAGTGTGAAACTCTCCAGTTGTTTCTGACTACAGCTCCCAGCATTCCTAATCACTGGCCATGCTAGCTGGGGCTGATGGGGATTGAAGATCAAAGCCTCTGGAGGGTACCATGCTGAAAAAGGTTGGTGGTGAATCTGGCACTGGGAGGTTTGTGGTTGGCAATCCAAGATGGAATGAATTACCCCAAGATAGAAAAATTGAGATTCAGTGCCACAGGGATACAAAGCAGGGACTCAAGATTGTCAAGCCAGCAAAGGGGTAAGGATGAAAAACCCTGAATGCTCTGTTCATGCAAACAATTATTACAAGGTAATAATCCCAACATCCGATCACTTGTAGTGAAGAGGCCCCAGGTAGCTCCCACCTGATCCAATATAATTAGCAATGAGCCCTTTTTGCATGATTGGGATGAAGGAGGTATAGCTGCCTTGCTGGTTTTTTCCACATTTGAAATGTCAAAGTTAGCAGTATTAGTCAGCGCAGCCTGGGTACATATCGTGTCAAACTCAATTCAGATCATCCTCCAACCCCCACATTCATCCGACTCTTTGCAGGGCAACACAGGAACAATTCGCCAATTGCAGTGCATCCCAAGGGATCTGCAGAAAGTCCCCCCGGGCACATTTGCATCAGCGTTGCCCATACACAGGCAGATTCACTTGACTATTCAGAAACTGGGGGAGGAAGGATGCTCCTGATGGGCTCACTGACAGCACACCCCAACTTGGAGCATGTACACAGTTTCATGCCACTTGAAACAAACAGAATGAAGCCACATGAGGGTATAATGCAATTTGCTTACAGAGAATAACAACTATAAAAGGCAAACAACCTTTAGAGAAACTACATATTTATTTATGTGTCAGGAGAACCAGAAGTGAATTGGCTGATAAACCCCTGGGTGGAACTGGAAAGCATGCACATTCAGGCAGTCCCCAGGGTTACATTAAGTTCCCAAGAAAATGGAAATTCATCTTTAAGTCAAATTTGTATGTAATCCTGATCACAGACAGTCAGTCCTCCATATTCATGAGGGTTAAGGGTACAAAGACCTCCATGAAAGTGGAAAAGCCTCAAAGAGCTCTACCCACCCATGCCCAAAGGCATCACTGCCCCCTCTTTGCAGCAAGGAAATGCTGGAGAGATTTCCCTCTCTGCTTGGGCAGGCCAGGCCACAAGCTTTGGAGGCCTCCTCTCTGTCCTTGTGCTTCCTCTCTCTAAGCTGATTCTTTGGAGGCTTCTCCTGTCTCCCTTCTGCTTCCTCTCTCTCTATGGTGATGATGATTTTCTGCAGTATTTTTTTTTAATAATAGGTTTTATGACTTCATTTGTAGATACAGGTTGTTCACAACTTGGACGATTGTAACTGGGGGACTGCCTGTATTCCCTCCTTCCAACAAAGCCTCTACACTATCCAAAGTAGGGTAAACCTAAGACAATCACACCTTCTATTCAAAAATGTTGATTTGAAAACAAACAGCAGTTTCAAATTCTTATGATTCCAGAAATTTGAAGTTGAAAATTTGGAAAACAAGGGTAATAAAGGCCTAAGTTCAGTGCATTTTTCAACTCTAGAAGTTTGCTTTTTACGATCTATCAGTTGGTCTTTTTTTAAAGACTAACTCAAGTCACATCTGGTCATATTGATTTCTGAACAAGAGCACAAGAACCAAATGCACAGTTACAAGATGGAAGACTCTTGGATCAACAAGTATCTCCTTCTCAATAAGTAAGAAGGATCTTGGAAGTGTTGTATATGTTGGATCTTGGAAGGCTGAATATGAGTCAACAATGTCATGTAGCTGGAAAAAAAGGCTAATGCTATACAGGGCTGCATTAATAGAAGCATAGCTTCCAAATCACGTGAGGTACTGGTTCCTATCTATCTGGCACTAGTTAGGCCCCATCTCAAGTACTGCATCTAGTTCTGGGCAGCACACCTCAAGAAAGAAGCAGACAAACTGGAAAAAGTACAGAGATGGGCAATGAAGATGAACAGGGGAGTAGAAACAAAGCCCCGTGAGGAGAGTCTGAAAGCGCCTGGCATGCTTAGCTCCAAGAAGAGAATACTGAAGGGAGCTATGTCCAGAAGACCATCGGTGCAGAGAGGAAGCACCTGGCTTGACTTTCCAACAACTGCTGTTTGAGAGTTACAGTGTGTGATTTATGTTAGAGGGACAACCGTTTAGGTGCTGCAAGGCAGTGGGTGATATGGTACTGGCAGGATAAAATACTGTTGTAGGAGGAGGAGAGATTGTTGCCTCATAACTATCGCTCCTTCTGGTGTCCTGCCAAATGGGGTAAATTGGAGAGCAGTCTGAGCCACCCACATTCTATCTCCAATGCTGTTTAACATCTACATGAAGCCACTGGGAGAGAGCATCTGGAGGAGTGGTGCTGGATGTTATCAGCATCCTGATGAAAATCAGATCTCCTTATCGTCATCTGCTTCTTCAGCAAGTGGTTCCTCTCTGAATGAATACCTGAATCGGTAATGGGCTGAATGCAGAAAATCAATCTGAAGTTGAATCTAAGCAAAATGGAGGTGTTTGCTACTAAGGGCCCAAATCCAAGATTACAGGTGAGTCAACCAGTTCTAGATGGGGTCACACGCCCTCTGAAAGACTGTGTTTGCAGTGTGGGGGTGCTACTTGATCCACCCATTCAGGTGTCAGTCCAGACACTCTTGACAACAGCTTCTATCGCCATTAGCTGATTTGCTAATTTCATCCCTTCCAGGAGGAGAATTCCTAGAAACAGCAGTGCATGCATTGGTAACTTCTAGGCTTGATTTCTGCAAAGTACTCTACATACAGCTCTACCTTGCTCCTGCTCTGGAAATTGCAACTAGTACAACATATGGCAGCCAAGCTGGTCACAGGGACAACATGGAAAGACTACGTATCATCTACTTTAAAGTCTGCATTTTATTATTTAAAGTTTTTCTATACTGTCTTATATTTTTAAAAAACCCAGACAGTTTACAAGAAAATGAAAAGAATATTAGATCCATGCCAACAGTACTTAATTTAGGGTCTTTGCACTGGTTGCCAATATGTTTCTGGATGCAGTACAAGGTGTTGGTAATTACCTTTGATGCCCTTCATGGCTTGGGTCCAAAATACCTTCAGCAGCACCTCTGCCCATACATTCCGCCTTGCCAGCTAGGGTCCTCTGAGGATAATCTTCTGGAGTCTGCCCCTGTAAGTTAATGCCAGCTACCCAGAGGACTTTTTCAGTGGTTGCCCCTAAGCTATAGAGATGCATCTAATTTCCCAAATCCCACTTTTAAGAGGAGTTTAAAATTTATCTCTTCTGACAGGCCTTCCCGTATTAGTTCTCATTTCAGTTTTATCTAACATGCTGCCCTAGTCAATATTACGTATGGTTGGTTTTAATTTCTCATAAACTGTCCAGAGCAATGACATTTCTCATTTATTTATTTATTTAGCAATAAAGCACATGGGGCAACATATAAATATTAAGCTAAACAAACAAACGACAGCACTCTTCCAGTACTTGAAAGACTATCACAAGGAGAAAGGACAAGGTCCCTTCATGATCATCCCACAGTGCAGTACATGGAAAAATGGGCTCAAGTCACAGGAAGCCAGATTCCAGCTAGGTATCAGGAAAAATTCCCTGACTCTTAGAGCAGTAATGACAATGGAACTGATTATCCCAGGAGACTGTGGGCTGGCTCTCCCACCCCAGAGGCATTCAAGATGCAACTGGACAGCCATCGGAAAGGGATGGTTTAATTCAGAGTCCTGCACAGAGCAGGGGGCTCGACCTGATGGCCTTCTGGCCCTTTCCAGCTCTACCACTCTATGATTATTAACAGTGGCCACTCACAGCTGTTGTTCCAAATACAAATGTCCTGGCACTTGGCACCAGTTCACTTTGGCATGCACCACAGACAGCAGAGCAAGAAAGAGATGCCACTTTTCAAATGTTTACACTCATTGTACTGCCAAAAAAACAGGCAGCCAAAGAACCATTTGCAGAGTTTTCCAGTTCTCTCTGCCATGAAAGCTCTACTTCCCAATAGAAAAAGTGAGAAAACAAGATGGCATCAGTTTCAAACTCATATGGCTCACAGGAATCAAAGATAGCACATTAGCATCACAAGTACTCAATGTGGGAGCTGTTGGAGTTGTACTAGTAAAAGTTATAGTTTTATATTTTGAATTAAAGAAATCTTTGCCTTCCTTCCTACAGCCCCCAAATGTCCAGGCTTTTCCATCCAGGCTTTGTCTATGGGAATAAAGATGGGCCTCAGGATGAATCACCAGTCAGCTAGTGAAATTCCCTGCAGGGGGAAGTTACAATATACCCAGTTCTAATCCATAAAATGTATCAATTCACTAATCAGCTGTATGTGGCATGGGTCTCTTGTTAGAACCTCCACTTGCTATCTAAATACTAAACCAGTTTACTCTTTGTCTTTATGGCATTTCTTACCCCAGACTGTAAAAGCAAACATCGAAACTTGTTAAATTCTGTAACTTTTGATTGTTTTCTTTTTAATTTGTTACTCAAGCTTCCCAGGTGTTATAATGTTACCTGATCATTTCTTAATGTTTCTGTATTTTCCTTGTGTGTTTTTGTATATAATCCATTCAAAGTTAAGTTGCCCTCCCTGCAATGCCTATGTGGCATCAATGCCACAAAACACTCTGTATATGCTCTGTTCTTTTGTAATTGGTCTATTCTGGCTGCCCTTTAGCACTGCTGTATTTAGAAATACCTGTTTGCTATTAATAAATTGTTGAGTGCTTGGCTGTATGCTTCCTTTGGATCCTTTGCAGATCTGAAATCCTGACAGAGTACTCCCTCATCTCAGAACAGAGGATTCCCTAGATTTTCACATTATTTGGTATTATTTTCTTTAAAAAGGAAAACAAGAGTTCCATTTTTGCCTGTAGGTACAATCTTAAAAAAAAAATCTTTCAAGTGGAGCATGGGATCTTCCATTGAAGTGGAAAAGCTGAGAGATAAGACATCATATAGACTGCCCTTGGAGTCAAGGCAGGATACAAATATAATGAACAAGATTAATTTTCTACACTAAAGTTAAATAAAGAATTATCTCTAAAAACAAAACATTCTTTAATACAATGGCTTCTAGTCTTAAGTCAAGTTTAGCTGAGCAGCATCAGTTAAGCAACACAACACACCCATGGGCAGGGGCCTAGGATTATACCACACCCACACAAATGATGTACCAGTAAGTATGCAAATTAGCACTCTGGTTTGTGTCTCTGCTTTATGTCTTCCTTTAGTCGCCAAGCTAAAGGAAGATGACTTCCCAACAGTTTAACAGCACCTGCATTGTCCTAGCTATTACAGAAACTGGACAACATCTCCTCCCTTATCTTGCTCTACCTAGAAATCTCAGCACAACACTAGTCTAATGAATACTCGGAAAACAATGG
This sequence comes from Varanus komodoensis, assembly GCF_004798865.1. Taxonomy (NCBI): domain Eukaryota; kingdom Metazoa; phylum Chordata; class Lepidosauria; order Squamata; family Varanidae; genus Varanus; species Varanus komodoensis. The sequence goes on from NW_025335684.1 coordinate 13,688,313, forward strand.
TCAAAAATGTTTTTGCCAGACTTGCAGATTAATTCATAGGCTGGCTTGAATGATAAGAATTCCACAGGAAAAGCCGAGTCTATCTCCAGTTTCAGACTGACTGCACAAAAACAAGATCTGATTCCTGTTGGGCCAAGCTCTTTGAAAATGGAAATCAAAAGACAGGTTAGCAGGAGCAAAACTCCTTCCTCTAAGGTTTATTTGTTTTTCTGTTTGAAACAAAACAAAAACTGTCTGTGCACCCTAATTGGGACATGTGTCAAAGAGCATCCCATATGCCATTCCACCTGCCTTGAAATAAAACCAGAAGCACTGTGGTGCATCATAATGAACTTCTGTCACATGAAAATGGGGCTTGACAGGGAGAAGCATAGTGGAGACAGAGCAAAATACCTCGCCATCACAAGATAATACCCCAGTTGGCCTCTATGGGCTCTGTGTATAGTGTACCACCTAGGAGTAATTTCCAGACTTGTTAAAATAAAGATTGTCATCTCTTTCTTCACTTCTATTTTCTAACTCACAATGAACTTAATGGTGAAGATAAAATCAACTACTAGATACGATATCATCAAACTATAAACATAAAGATGGAGGATCAGTCATTTTTGCTCCTTTGTCCATACCCTTTCATGCATCCTGAAATCTGCCTCACTCCTAATGAGGCTAATCTTGTTTTGTCCTCTTGAATGCCATCTTAAGACTCTTATGCACTCTAGGCTCTGGGACAACACATTAGAGCCATATTTCCCTACCCACATGACCTTGTTTTACTCAACACGCAGTCTGATGAAGAGTTCTAAAGAACTTAAAAGTCTCTTCTCAGCTTTGTGACATTTTAGTTAGTTTTCACAGAGGTATTAGCATATTGTTGTTTTCGTCCCTAAGAGAAACACTGGAGGTAGCCAATAAATCGGAAGATGCCACCAGTTCCACAGGCACTTCTGGGTTTCTTTTCCTCTTTGTCTAGCTTAAAGGGAAGGTTTCCCCACACAGCTTCCTGGTGAATCTCTCACGGCTATCCTCCAGTTTCCCCACACATTTATATGCAACGTGCATTCATTGTTGTGTGTGTCTTGGAAGTTATTCTAGATATAAAATTTGAATCACATTGCTCTTTTTATCACCTGCTCCTTCTAGTAATATGTCTTACATGCCCTCTCCACCTCCACAAATCTGTCCTTCTGATTCACAAGGATAACACTGGAATGGTCATGCTACTAGAAGAAGAGTAGACAAATTCCAGGATTGTGGAATTTGCTTGGTTTTTCAGCTAGAACATAAAAGTTCCACCACCTAGTCAGGAATGAAATGGTGACATGGGAAGGAGACAATTACTTATCACTCCACCCCATCAGAGATAATTTGCATATTTCAGTAGGGGTGTGGGTCCCAGATTCAGTCCTTGGCATCTCGAAGCAGGAGTTGGAAAACTCATGCCTGAAATGCTGGAGAGCTGCTGCCAGTTCGTGTGGACAGTACTGAACTAGGTGGACCAAGGACCTGTAGATCCTTGCAATTTGACTTGCAATTGTTAAACTACTGAGAGTCAGAAACACTTGGTCCGCAAAAAATGATCCCGGGAAATGCCAGTGCACTAACAGCTTTGCTTGTCATCTTTCCTGTAGATGGATCTTTGGATCTTTCAGTAGCAAACTACTTGCAAGGAGGCTCAGCAGTGCAATCTTGACCAACCTAAAAAGGTTTCACTGTGCTAGCAAATCTGTAAGTGTCATTTTGTGCAACCAGAAAGCAAAAGGAAAAAGCACTCCTCGTACAAAACTGGTATACCTGGATACAAAATGCCCAAAGAAAAGGAATGAGTAAGCAGCCTTGCACAGACATGTCCAACTCTTCTCCCAGCTCAAATGCTGTGATGGGCAGAGTATCATAGCAGCACAAGAGAGCCCTCAGCTCCAGAGGCTTGTCTCACTGGGAGATCTTGATCCCTCAAGCTGAACCCTTTCACAGTGTTTTAATTTAGACTTTTAGCCTACTCTTTTCTCTGAAGATCTCAAGGTGGCTACAAGACTCTTCCCATGCTCAATTTATTCTTACAACCAAGCTGTAGAGTAGGCTTGACAGAAAGAGAAAGGATCAGAATGACCAGACAAGGCCATTTGATGAGTTCCTTGACTTTTGAACTCTATGCTCTTAGCTCGACGCTCTAACTATGCCACCACGTGCGCTCTAGGACCCTGAGCTCATTCAAGGGTAAATTCCAAATGCAATAGATGATTTTATGAGCAAACAAGCCAACATAAAGCCATAGCCCATAATTAAATTTTCCTGGATTCCTGCCTAGATGAGATATGTCTACCACTCATGTCATATCAATTGCCATGTTTTGATAAAGCCCTAGTGCAAGCTAGCTTTTCCTCTCTGCTTTCCAACACGTTTCAAAGCAAAGCAAAAAAATCATACAGCTGGAAAACTCCATTAACCACATTAATATGCTACAATCACCAAACTGGGGCCACCCTCAAAGCCTGACAAGTAGCAATGTTGACTCCAAGCTTGGGCATCCAATGATGTGCCACCTTACCATTGAAGGTTTTTAGTACGCAAAGGTAGGTAACATGGAATTCCTAGTTGAAGCTATCAGTGCATTCTGAAGTAGCTGTGTGCAGAGAAAAAATCTTTTACAGAATCTTGCTACATACATCTTCGTATTTGACGGTCAGCGGCTGCTGTTTATAATTGATGCCTTTCCCATCTCAGTCTCCACTATTCAAAAGCTTATCTCTGAAGGTCTTGTTCCTTCGCCTATGCACTGCTTCTTCCTCTCCATCATGGGAAGTTTTAAAAGCTCAAATAAAGAATAAAAAATGGTTGTGGAAAGTAATACACTTGCATAGCAGAAAACTAGTCAAGGTTGTATGAAACTCCCAGAGGTTATAAGAAACTTCCTTACCAACATCTTGGTCACCCAGCACACACACACACAGAGGGGTGGGCTATGATGCTACCATTGAAACAGTGACAGAAAATCTACAGCAACATTGAAAAAGAATTCAATCATACAATTAATTTGCACAAATTTCGGCATCAAAGAGGATGTGAGCAGCAAACTCTTTGGGGCTGCAGGAAAAGCGTGAACCACACAGTCAGCACAGAGCAAATGCCTCCCAGGCCAAGGCAGCTTAAGGATAGAAGCTAGTCATTGTTTTCAAGCAGGCAGTAGTCTCCATACAGGCTCAAGAAGGCACACAGACATTCAGCAAGCAGTACAGCAAAAGCAAGCAAGAATAAAAAGCAAGCAATACTCAGAAGCTCCAAAATTCTTAGCACACTACACGGGCAGCACACTGTTAGATGCTTTCAACATATCTCTCAACCTGCAAAAAGACTAAATGCAAGTCACCACCCCCCCAACTGAGAAATCAAATCTTAATCGCAGGGAAAAGTGATGGGATGAGCAAGCATGAATATTTGCTAACCAGCTGCTTGATTGGTAGGCTTCACAAAGGATAACATGTAGATAGAGAAAAGCAAATTGCTCTCATGGTCTATTTTTGGTATCAAATTCTATTTGTCATAAAAACAGTACCCTAGTTATCAGGAGGCAGCAGGTGCCTTTCAGGCCTTTCCTCCCCAATGCGAAGGTGAACCATGTCAGTCCTCCAGCTAGATCAGGACCACAGGTGTCCATGTCCACATCTGGACCTGGAGAACATTCTCTAGCTCTGGGTCCCTTAAGTCCAGAAATGAATTTGGGAGTGTGAGCTGAAGAAAATGGAGGCTGAAACACACAGTGCAAGAAGTGCTCTGCTGGCCATAAAAGGACCATGAAATAGAAGACCGACTTGATTGAATTGGCTACATTTCCCTGCAAGAGAACAAGATTTTGGCTTCTGTATCACAAACAGATAACAAACATACTGCAGTTTTGTGTCCATGGAAACAATCAAATTTAGGATGGGACATTACTAATTCAATTGCCCTCAGTCTTATGTATGTGAGGAAATTGTTTTAGAAATTTAAAAGGCTGTAACATTTGCATTTTGTCAAATAACAAAAGACAGCATTTCCTTCTTATCAATATAAATATGGCAATTGTTCAGGAACTAGTTTCTTTGTTTTTTGCTTTGGACAGAACCTGCGCAGACTTTGTTAAAGAGGCTGTGTCCTCAGCCAATGTATACTGTAATTTGTAAACTGCTTACAATACTATACACTGCAAATATTGATTTTGCTAGGGCTAACGGCTGAAACAAATAGATTGAAACTGCGTTAAACAAGTCCTGACCAATCCAAAGCTTCCTGCTGCCTACTAATAATTAGAGCTATTGTCACATGTCCAGATTGTCTTCTTTGCCTATAGAGGGCTTAGAGGTTTATGCACACAGAGCCCAGAGCAGCTTTTCTGGGAAAGTCTCATTCTCACAACTATGAGTAGCATGTTTCGAATTTTGGAGTTCTAGACAATCCTTTGCTGATGATATGATAACCATTTTTACATCCAATTCACAAACAAGAAGCAGGCCCTAGCAACCTAGCACAGTGTAAAAATGTGTAAAGGCACTGAATCCCCCAGCTGGGAAAAGATTAGATGCTGGTGCCTAGTTATGAATCTGAAGTTCAAAGTAATGTCTCTCCACAGGCAAATTTTCACATTGAAAATATGACGTTGCCTCCTAACACTGGATGTTGGTACCTAGGTCTTCAAAACATTGATCCAGCCTGAGATCTCAGGCCTTAAATAGCCAGTTCCGATGTCATGCACATCAGGAAGCAGCCCTGGGCAGTGCAGATTTCAACACACACAGCTGGTTAGTGTTGTTGCTTTAAAAACAAAAACAAAACATACAGAGTTAATGAAGACGGGGAGTCAACAGAGATTCTGTTGCAGTCTTTGTTGGCACAGTGGCTAATCCCACATTCCTTGGTTTAAAACAGAGTTGAGAGGTATGCAATCCAGGTCCTTCCCCTGCTTTCTTACCTGCGTGCCCGGTGAGTCATGTGCTGATGCTGCCGTGTTATAAGAGCACTTTCCCAAACTGGGCCATTGTGGCTACTTCTATACCAACTTGCAGCCAGGTGCCCTGGGTAGGCTGGGCCAGTGAAACCATGGTCCGACTCCGTCTCGGCGGCCAGCGATGATGCTGAGCTGCCCATGGCTCCCCCCAACCCCGGCTGGGCCCAGATTTATCCTAGGTTAGGTCCAAGCCAGCGGCACGAGCAGTCGGCCAGAAAGAGTGAGGAGCTGCAGCATGGATTGGTGTAAATATTCCCAACACTGGAGAAAGGGAAGCTGTTGCTGATTGGAAAAAGAAAAACACAAAACAAGAGAACAGGGAGAAGAGAGAGAGAGAGAAAGAAGGTATGACTTTTTGAAAAAAAACAATGACATGACATTTCTAAGAGTCTGTTAAAAACAGAGATGGTACCCAAAATTGCCAACATGGCATATTTCATTCAAAATTAAGCAAGCCTTTTCAAACTTGCTTGCATGGAGTGAGATGAGAAAAATGGAAGATGCTCCTCTGGGTATGTTGTCCTATTCACAAGTCTGGAAGGGTACCTTAAACGTTCCTTTCTCCAGTTCAGCACTTCTCTCTATGAAAGCTGGAAAAGGGAAGATCGACAGTTTTCAAGCCGTGTTCTGCAGAGCTCTGAAGTTTACTGCAAAGGAGGGCAACTTGTCCCCCCCCCCCAGAATATTTAGCCAAGAACTCCCATGATCCCTCACCACTAGCTATGCTAGCTAAGACTGATGGGAGCTGCAGCCCAAAACATCTGGAGAGCCACAAGTTGCCCACCCTTCGCTTACTAGAAAGCTTAATGGGGACAACCATGTGAGAAGATCAATGACAGCAGGCAAACTTCCTTAGAAGACCATTTGCCAGTTGCTCAATATCCACTGCAATCTTTAGTAGTGGGGGGGGGGGCACTGAGCACTGGTGGAGGGGCACATGCCCCTTCCTAAAGGTCAGGCCAGTGCACTGTGCAAACTGAGCAAGCTTCCTAAAACATATCCCAGAATCCTCTGTAACAGGCAGGAAGTTCCACAGCAGATGTACCAGGTTTCCTCAACAAGCAAGTTATTATGGAAAAAGTTAACTGGGGGGAGAAAGTTAGCGAACCACTGCAGTCGCCAATACAATATAAAGGGACTATTGCCCTAGCAGGATAGGAAACACTCTTCCTGTAGGTCTTAAAAAGTTAGGACCAATAAAAAGCCTATTTACACAAATTAGTCTGGAAATGGCAAAAGGGTGACTGAAGTGTGGGAGGGATTTTCCTTTTTATTCCCCAACACATGCCTATATAGCTGTATCTCGCAGGGCAAGGTCACAATCCTTTGCATGTTTACACAGGAAAAAAACTCCTGCAATTCCCAACATTTCTCGCTCAGTACTGCTGGCTGGAAAATGCTGGGAATTACAGTGCCTCTCTCTCTAAGCATGCGCAGGATTGCACTTTAAAGATAATTAACTTCTACTACACCCCTCACCCAATAGTAGTGTCTTCATCAGCAGTAGCACATGATATTTATATCTATCCCTACCTTTCTTCCCACAGTATTTCACCCTTATGACAACAACCAATAATAATAATAATAATAATAATAATAATAATAATAATAATATTGGGCGGATGACACCCAGCTCTATCTCTCATTTACATCTACTCCAGGTGAGGTGGTGGCTCTGCTGAATCAGTGCCTGGCTGAGGTAATGGGCTGGATGAGGGCCAATAAACTGAGCCTCAATCCAGATAAGACAGAAGTCCTGTTGGTGGGTGGATCGCAGTTTCAGGTAAGTGACTTTGACCTTGTCCTGGATGGGGTAGCACTCCTGCTAAAGGACAGGGTCCGCAGCTTGGGAGTGCTCCTTGACCCAGAGCTGTCACTGGAATCCCAGGTGGCGGTGGTGGCAAGGAGCGCTTTCCTACAGCTTCGGCTGATCCACCAACTGCACCCTTACCTGGACAAGCACTGCCTAGCAATGGTGATTCATGCTCTGGTAACCTCCTGGTTGGATTACTGTAATGTGCCCTATGTGGGGCTGCCCTTGAAGATGGTCCGGATACTTCAGCTGGTACAGAACAGAGCTGCCAGGTTGCTGACAGGGACCAATCGTTATTCTCATATAATGCCAGTCCTCTACCAGCTACACTGACTTCCAGTTGAAGTCCGGGCCCAATTCAAAGTACTGGTTTTAACCTATCAAGCCCTGAATGGCTTGGGACCAGGATACCTGAAGGAGCGCCTCTTCCCTTACATGCCCTCATGGTGCTTAGGAGTTGCGGGAGAGGTTTTGCACTGGGAGCCCTCTTTAAAGGAGATAAAAATAACAACTACCCGGAGCAGGGCCTTCTCTGCAGTGGCGCCCAGATTATGGAATGCACTCCCTGGAGAGGTGCACCTGGCGCCGACTTTATATTCTTTTCAGTGCCAGGTTAAAACCTTTTTATTTAATTGCTTTTAAAAATTAATATTTTTATTGTTAACAGATGCTTTTTTGTTTTGTTTTTATATAATTTTATGGAATTTGTATTGTTTTATTGTTTTTAATTGTACATTTATGAGCCACCCTGAGATGCCGAGGCATGTGGTGACGGCATATAAAAGTTTTAAATAAATATTATTACTATTTTAACCTTTGTAAGCCATCCTGAGGCATGTTTCACAATGGACGGGGTAAAAATGTTTTACTTAAATAAATAAACCCTATGAGGTAGGTTAGGTGGAAAGACTATGACAACCTCACTCAGTGAGCTCCATGGCCAAGTGGCAACGAGAACCCAGGCCTGCCAAGTTCCAGTCCAGCACTGTCACCACCACATCACACTGGTGCACCTTAACTACTTCAGACAGTGACAGACCCAAATGGAAGAGGAAGCTGGTTTATGCTGAAGAAAAGCATATCCCTTGAACACCATGGAAGAAAGAAGCAAGCACAAAGCGATCCCAGAAGGAAAAAAAGGAAATAATGTTTGTACACCTTCCGTCTGCTGCTTTCTGCTCTCCTTCCAAAGATCTGCATGGACCAGCTCTGCCAAAACATGACCAAGAGAGAGACCTATATGACACCAGCTTGCATATGTCAGATTTCCCCAGCCTGGTGCCCGTTTGTAAACGTCAACCTTTCCCAGTGGCCGTGCTGGCTGGAGATGACAGAACTCACAGTCCAACACAGCTGGAGGGTCTCAACTGTTCAGCAGGGAGACTGCAAACTTGAACTAATTGGCAAACAGTCAACAACTTTCAGCAAGAGCCATGGCTCTTCAACGTAACTCCTAGGATCTACAAAGGAGCACACAACCTTGCTTCGAGAAGTTTTACGGGGCATTCCACCAGTAGATGGGAATAAACTCTTGGTGCCAATAAGTAAATCTTAGAAGAGGCATGTTCACATTTTGGAAAGGAAGAAAAATGTGCAAAGACCAGGAAACCACCAACTATTGGTGACTGGGAAAAAGAGGTGAAAGCAGAAAGAGGGGGCACAGCCATCCAGGTAATGCCAGAGAACTGGATTTAGTCCCTAGCATTAGTTGGGGGCGGGGGTGTTAAAGCCCTGATCTACAGATAAAATCTTGTGGCTTGTGAAATCAAGTGTAATTATAAGGAGTAATTACCTCTACAAACAATAGTTTCTCATGCATAATGACATGAAACAAACAAGAATTTTACATAATGGAAGAAAATGATAGGGCCTCACTATACAGACTGGATCAGTTCAGTTGAACGTGCCCCAAAGAGTTTAGCAAAGGGTTCTTGTGGCTATGTGGGGACATCATCTTTATCCTCCAGCAGACACAGCTAAGCCAAATGTCTGAAGATGTCAATATTACATTTAAAGTACAGCAAGAGGCTAAAGAAAACTGCTTCCCCACTGGGGAAGAACCTAGATTTTGAACAGCAGATACAAGTCTGAGAATCAGCCACTCCTTCTATACTTAAAAACTGCATATATCCACAAGGTTTATGAGGAGGGTGAAACCTGTTGGCAGAGGCATTTAATTTATCTCTCATGTGCTATTTCCTCTTGAAGCAGCTGGAAGAAGATACTGTAGAGCAAAAGTCTATCCTCTCCCCACACATACCTTTCATTTCTCACTTTTTCCCACATATGGGCGCATGCACACACATGCTTCTATTTTGCAACAGCTGCAGATCCATGTTTGCAACCAAATGACTATTTCTGCCACATAGCATTTTAAGAATCACTTTGTGGATCCCAAGTTGCTCAAGTCATAGCTTAGTGTGTTAAACTTTCTGAAAATGGGGGAAACTTTGGGGATTAAATATGTATCTGAAAATAGGCATGTCTCTTAAGTAGGGATGTGGAAGTCTTTACTATCTGGATCTATGTTGGGTGGGAAAGGATCAAGTGAACAAGTAGTACAGTTAAACTAAAATTATGAGAAGGAAAGAGAGAGAGAAATTGCTCTTGCTGCATTTATTCTGGGTTGCTGTGACATGTGAAACAGATCATTATTTCATATTTAGTAGCCTGCATTTTGAGAATGAGTTCCCTGAGTTCCAGTTGCCATGTGGAAGAGAAAGCAAGCTGGAACAGCATTACCACATGGAGACACAGAATTGGAGTTGAATAGCACAACTCCAAAGCAGAGTTGTAAGTCTGCCTCTTAAGATAAGGCAAAGTAGCACCTTCAAAGTATCCATCCCTGCATTTAAGAATATATGTGAATATGTGCCAGGAACACCTGAGGCCCAGTCTATATATGCAGTAGAATGAGGCGGCACACTAGACAGTACCTTGGCAGACTGCAGGCCACAGAAAATCACTGTTAAATCATTTGTGTTATTTTTTTTAAATCCTGCAAGTAAACAAAAAAGAACTATTACCACGTCAGGGGAAAAGGTTCTAGCCCAGCCTACAGTTGCCTTGCAAGGAGTTTCAGAAAACATTTAAAAACATGTTCTTCCTGCCTGTACTCCAAAGTGGCACAGTCCTATTTTCTACATCTGAATTCTACTTATTTTCTATATATGTAGAACAGGCCTGTGTGACTACAGCTGTAATTCTGAACATCTGGGATAGGCAACTCAACACTTATAAGCCTCAACCAGCGAGGGACAGGAATCTGAGATCCTGAGCACTGTAGTCCAAAACCTCTTGTGGACACCAGGTTGCCTGCTCTTGCTATGCACACTTAGCTGGGAGAAAGGCCAGTTGAACTCAATGAGTCTTAGCACTGAGCAGATATGCATGCGAGTGCACTGCACTGCACTTGTTAGAAACAAGCAAGTGAGCCTATGCACGGTGCCAAATCTCTTGGAAATAAAGTATGTGTTGATAACATTGCTGTCATTATTGTAAAGGCTTTTTTTTAAAGCACAACTGCCAAAATTTTTTAAAATCCCATCCATGTTTCAACTCAGAAGACTTCAAGACCAAAGCCTGAAGGAATCAAACAGACATTTTCCCACTGCCCACAAATGGCACTTTAAAAAAAAAAAGACCAAAGTTGCATGTTATTACTTTTTGGTCCCTTGGGCTAACTGATTAAGATAGTGCTATTCTGCTGCCCGAGTGGCACCCTCCCTTCAAGGTCTCGCTATATCACCCTTCACTTAGTTTACCTCCTCCCACTTATGGTGCTTCCTGATACAGACTGCACATCGAAGTGCCCAAGATCTGCCCAGATCTGCTTTTCCCCCCTCTTGCCTTTCTAAAGAAGAAGAAAGCAGCATGTGGAAACCTGGCTTCCACCAAGCAAAACACCAGGAACTGAACAGAGGTGGAGCAAACAATGTTCAAATCTTTTTGGAGCATAGTGCTGTCCTTCTACATAAATAATAATTCTAGTAAACTCTTTGGAGCCCCTTCCGCAATTCCCTGGGCATTCTTGCTATAACTAGAATGACAAAACCAATCAGCCCTACCCTACCAAACAGAAAGAAAAAGAAAAACAGCTGTGCATACTGAAGCTCAGCCAATTCTGCTAAGGAAGACACAAGTTGCGTTCCAAGCCGGCAACTGCAAGCAGCAAAATGTAATGCTTCTGACCCTTTCCATAAGAGGAAGTCAGAACCCACGGCTGAGCATTCAACTGTGCCGCAGGAGAAAGAGAAAACCGGAAGCCTCCTTTCACACTGCTCAGAGCAGCTCTACAGCTGAGTGCAGAAGAAGGGAATCTATAAATAGGTTCAGGATAACCCAAGCTAAGCTGCAAGTCTCCAATACTGTTCAGTAATACAGGGCTATTTTCTAGGCCACATGTCTAGCAAATCTGTTATGTCCGTATAAAATGTTATGCAGAGAATCTCCAGGATCTGAAACCACATGGTCTAAGTTCCTCAAATTTTATAATGGCAGAAGTCCAGAAAAGTGTTGAAAGGGTTTTAAGCAGGAAGATGACAGAAAAAAGGAAAAGTCTGTCTTTCTGCTCACCATTGGTCCACACAGGGGAAACAAGCATGTTAACAGAAGCAAGATGAGGTGTAGGATATATTTAAGGTCCTGCTACATGCTCAAGACCAGAGGGAAGAAAAGTCTGCATGTTGGGAGGGGCACTTCCTTTTGCAGATAATTAGAAGCAATTAGAAATATTCTGCATTTCTTGATTTATAATTACTTTTCCCATTCCTATCCTGCTCTCTCTCCATGGAGTTCAAGGTATCTCACCTCAGGATCATTCCCCTTGATCCTCACAACTGCCCTGTGAGGTAGCCCAGGCTGAGATTGTGCCAAATGTACCCAACAATCATGGCTGAGGAGGGATTTGAACCCAGGACTCCACAGCTGACAGGCAACTGTATCACCACTATACTGTGACAAGTCCTTGTTGTGGAAAATGCCAAAGGAAACAGGGAAGCAAACAAGGAGTCCATTCAGCCAAGACGCATACACAGGACCCTTTCACGTATTAGGCTAAAGTAAACTAAAATTTGTTACTAAATCTTCACCAGCCTAGAAACCAAAGCTCATTTTATTTCTCCGACTAGGGAACTTGGCCACAGTCATACTTTATAATTTTAAGGCTGTGCATACATATACTTACAATTCCCTAGAGAAACAAGACTCTCAGTTTTAAAATTACTGGTCTAACCCAGCACTAAGGCAGAGTGTTTCAGCCTTAACAGCAGATCATTCTTATTGCTGGCTTTTTCCTTCTAACAAATTAATGATAATTTTTGTTTACTGACTTTTTAGTACTCTCTCTCCCCTTCACTACTCTCAAAAAACATTGAGATTATCCTTTACTGACTGAATTGGTTAACACAAAAAATCATATTACAATGAAGTGTACTTGAAAGCTCCAGCTGCCTTAAAACTGACATGGCAGAGACCTCCCTTACCTTCCTTTTTCATTTGTGAGAAAACAACCTTAACCATGGTTAAAGATTGGCAGGGTTTGCACAATATAACAACTCATACTCAAGGCTGCATGTGGATTGTTTTTGAACCATGGATTGTGGCTGAACTATGGGATGTTACATTATGTGAATCCAGCTGCGCTAATAAACCAACCTTTGTTAACCACAAACAACTTACGATTCATTACCCTAAATGCCAAGGGTTCTCTTCATCCGTTGCTCATGGTTAACGAAGCAGTTAGTGTAGCTGGGTTCATACAATATAGCAGCCCCATAGTTCAACAAGTCATGCTCAACCCATACTCAGCTGTAAACATGTTGCGTGAACCCGGCCACTGAGATTTCAATTAAACATAGCCAATGTCAATCAGAGCTTAATCTTAATCAGGATCTCAAAGCAAGGCTTGACGCAGGTTAAATGTCCCACTAAAAGCAAACCGCCACCAAAATTCACAACAGGTCTGAGAGAACTTTTAACCATGTTGAAGACCAGTGAGGGAAGGTCAGGAAGAAAAGGACGTATGTAATCCCGAAGCCCAAGACCTCGGCCATATTTAAGGGAAGGCTGCATTATACCTGCACCAGCCCACATCCTCACATTCCTCATCTTTAAAATGGGAACAAGCCAAATACCTCTTGGATAGGATAGATTTGCAGGTCAGCAAGAACAGTAAAGGTTCTTGCATATTAAAATACCACAAATAATTGGCTTCCGTCATTGTTTCCAAAGTACGAGGGACTTGTACTTGTTTAAGGGTGTATTTACCAGGTGATGCTTTAATCACAATCATTTCCATGCTAAAGGAAAACCAACAGGTCAAGTAATGGAGGCTTTAAATAATAATAATAATAATAATATGTCTACCTCAGTACTGTTTGTATTCTGATATATTGTTTTGCACAGGGCTGTAAAGATGAAAAACATCCAAAGTTGTGGGTTCAGTGGATTGTGAAATTTGTGGGGGACAGAGGACCTGCCACACAAAGACTTGAAATGCCAAAATAAGACCTGCTAAATATTTAACAAGCCATAATGACTGCAGAAAATGGACTCTTACAAAAATTAAAAACGGCTTTAGGAAATGTGTGTTTGGAGGGGGAGAGAATTAGCCCTCCCCATATAAAGAAATAAATCACTGCTTGAGTTAATCTAATTTGGGAGACCCAATGTTGCAGCAATAACAATGGAAAAAGACAAATGGGGGATTTAACTAATAGAAACAAATAGTTAAGCACCTATTTTGCTTCCTTTTGTGGTTTTAATGCATAATTACTACATTTCAAGTGTTACAGTTAATTACGCCTGCAAGAGGATTTTTAGAACAAATAAACTGATCTATTATGAAGCAATTTACTCCTTCCTATTCTCTAAGCCATTTCCTCCCTCCCTTCCTCCCCCTACGCAAGCACTTACAACAGACTAAGAGAAGGGAGACAGGCAAAGTTCTCTGGTCCCATGCAAGAAGCTCGCCTTTTTCTCAAAAGGGCATCCACCAGAAAAAAAGCAATTAATCCCAGCCACTGAAGGCCCCTCGTCAGATAAAGACAGTGGCAGCCACAGCGGCGGCGACAGCAAACAGCCTTTTCTTCTCACACGCACATCACTGATTGTGAATAAAAGCACTAAAGAAACAAACAGTGCAGCAGGTTATTCTGTACTCTAGATCAGATTAAAGACACCTGTGGGTGGGATAAATACACCACAGAGGTTGCTTATCCAGTAGTCTCTGAGACGTGATGCTCCCAAGTAAAGAGAGAGGAGTTTGCCTCTCACAATGCATGTCAAGGGGGAGGGACATCTCATCCGAGGCAGCCAGTCCAGCCACACAAGCCAATCAGCCAGCCATGCTCAATTCCTTCAGGGCGGTAGTTAACCAAAGCCAGAAGCTGCATCTGCAGCCAGTTCAGACAGCTGAAGCAGGGATAGAATCCACTTTCCACTCCTGAAGTCAAATCCCTTGCAGTCCAAAGGTGCCTGGAGGAGCCACGCATCATCAAGGCTCTGCCAGAGACCGCCTACTCAGTATCAGGACCAATTTCTGAAACCAAGGTGTACATTGCCTTCTGCCTCATAGCTAGCCAATCACAGCCTGTCCCCACTTCTTTCAAATCAAGGAAAGGAAGGATCATAGTTCAGTGGTAGATGTCAGCAGTTGCTGGAGAACTGCTATTGCACCTATGTCCTATCTGTGGATTTCCCACAGCAATCTAGGTGGTCACTGTATGAATGGACTGCTGCACTAGATGGACCTTTGGTCTGAGCAACATTGTTCTGCTTCTGTTCTTTCCATGCGCTTTGCATGCTGAAGGTCCCAGTTCAGTCCCTGGCATCTCCAATTGAAAAGATCGGATAGCAGGTGTGTAAAGGACCCTCTGCCAAAGACCCCAGAGGGCCACTGCCTGTCAAAGGCTAGCTGGACAAATAGTCTGCTTCCTATGCTTTTCAGAGCAGATGGCCTAGGTTCAAGGCAACTTTGAGTATCAGAATATTCCAACAACATCACTACAATTAAATATTCTAATATCTATACCAGGAGGCAGTTGTTTTTGAACAATATTCAAAAGCTGCTCACATGCACGGCCACAAAAGGAATAAAGCTTCAAGACTAAGTCATGGTTTGTTCAGAATACTTATATTTACAGTATCAGCAGCCTCTCAAAGTTGCTTACGAACAATCTGCACAATGCAGTAACACTCAAGTATAGCATCTGAGACAGAAGCGACATGGTTCACATACAGAGGCTGAATTATTCAAGTAGCATTTCCTGGACTTCCCTGATGTCATGCTTTGACCAACATCTACTAGGCAGTAAGTCCACTGAAGTTCTCCATGGAAAGAAAATAGAGTTGAGCAGCAGGGATTCATTCAGTCCGGGCCATAAAAGCAGACTTCCCTTCCCACCCACTGCAGCCACCCAGGGAAGTCAAATAGCAGAGAAAGCTTCCTCCTCCTCTCAAGCTGATGTTTCATCTTCCAAAATTTGGGGCAGACCTTCAACAATTTATCATAGCATGGAGGTGATCCTGAAGCGGATGGCTCACTCACTGACACCTCTTATCTTCTCGCTTCCCTCTGTTTCAGTCTCTGCAGGCCGTTCAGGGACCTATGGAGAGCGGCCCCATGCTTCACAGTGAGGCTGCTGCAAGTGCCCAGGGTCCTTCAGGTCACCTGAGAGTCACGTATTGTTTGCGTGCAGCTGGTTCTTCACTACTCAAGTCACCCAACTGGTGATTATCCATCAGGCTTTAGTTAGCCCCAGAGAAGTAACCTACTGCTGTCGCTCCATATCTAACCTGGCATTTAAATAACATGTCCTCCTCTTATTGGGAACTAAATATTCAAGCATTCCTCCCTATTGATATAAGCCGTTCGCAGGTATGAACCATTTCGGTTTGAATCCAGCTTTGGTAACTCTTCAAGGAGTTGGTCTACCTAAATAGCCTTTGTATGCAGTGGAAGCACAGCAGATGGAGGCACTGGCTGCTGAGGGGCCCTCAGCAGCCCCCATTATCACACTCATGGCGACAAGCATCAGACTAAGGATTGGGGGTCATCTGCAGGCTTCGACTAGGGTGCGTGTGCGTGTTCTGAACAGGGAGGTCAATCCTGGTTACTATGGCCAAGCCAGAAGGAAGCAGAAGGACAGAAGCAGCCCCAGCTGGTCTGGCCACAGTTATTCATGCTTCAGTAACATCTAGTCTGGACTATTAGAATGTGCTTTATCAGGGACTGCCTTATAAAGGCCAACAGAAAACACCAACTGTTTCAGAATAGATCCACTAGACTGTTAACTGAAAAAGAAAAAAAAAACTTTTCTCCATTCTTTAAAAACATTAGTGATTGGCAATCTCTGTCAAACTAGGACTCAAAGTGCTGGTTCTAGCCTCAAATTCTCTAAAAGAGTCTGGAGGGTATCTGCAAGTCTGCCTACTCCCACATCCAAACCAACTGGTTCAAATGTTTATCAGAAGTGTATCTTTGGATGCTTGCTAGGGGTATAGGCTTCTAACATGATTTGCTAATTACCATGTTAGGCTTCTAACATGATTTTGCTAATTTCCACTGCTGTCCCTAAGTCTGTACCTATTACTATTACTAAGGTTCAGTTTTTACATGATGGCTTTATTTATAATATACTGTTTTAATTATGTTGTAATCCATATTGAAAACCATGTAGAAACAGAGGGTGTAATTATTATTTTTAAAATCAATAAATAAAGCAACTGCCACTGCTGCGAGAATTTCCAGACAATAGCCTTAGAGACCAGGGGAAGCTGAACTGGAGATCTTTAGCGCAAAACAATCTAGTTGTCCTGCCAATTGCCAGAAGCACTTAAGGATTCTCTGAAGATCCAAACACTATAATCTCAAACTCAGAGGAGAAAATCCTCAAGATTTTGAGCTCTGCATTAATACCACTCACACTTTGCAAACATTCAGGAAGAGTGGAAATCATCTTCAACACAGAAAGCATCATAAAAGAGAAGTGTTTTGTATTCATAACCTGATCAGCACCAAGGTCAGTTGACAATACTTTAAAAATGTAAGTAAACAGTATGCTTTCAAGAAGAGCACAGATAAATAAAAGGCCCCTAAAACCAGAATGTAGACTTCTGCAAACACCCACACAACTAATGCAAAACCTGTAACTCAGGGGTTGACAACCTGCGGCCCCAAGCTCTTTCTGTGCTGCCCTCCAACCTGCTTGCTCACTGCTTTCACCCTCAGGGCATTTTCCCCCAGCCCCACACTGTTCTTCCTGCCTCAAGCCATAGAATCCACTGCTGTTTCTCCAGTCCCTCTCTTACAACAAACACAACAGCAGCAGTGTTTCTTCTGGTCTCCGTGGTTCCTTCCGGCTCTTATCCTCCATACTAGCCTTTTGGCCATCCGGGGCGCCTTGCTAGCCAGCAATGTTCAGGTGCCCGTTACCACGCAGCTCTTTCACCCCCCCTCTCCATGCACGACCATGTCAAAGGCCATGCGTGTGCACAAGGAAGATACAGCAGCTGCCTGGATGAGGTGTCTGGTCTGCTTTTGCAAAGAGGCAGGAAAAGGAGAGTAAAAGGCCTGGCCTTTTTGAAAAAGGAAAGGTGTTCTGTGTACTGAACATTTCTAGAGCTCAACCCATCAAGGCTCCTGCAAGTGGCTTCCAAGCTTACTGGTGAAGTTGCTGCTTCAGACAAGAGCGTTCTTCCTTCCTCAACAAGAGCTGGTCGCTCTGACGTTTTGCCTTGCTTGCTTTTGCCTCTCCTCTCCCACCCACTCCTGCTGCAGGGGGGAGGCTGCCCTTCCATTCCCTCTTTCTCTCTACCTGCCCCTTTTCAGAGGGTCCCCAATTTGTAAAATATTAGCAGTGAGATTTAAACCTCAAGGCAGTGTGTTAATTAAGAAATACATCTCATAGTAATCCATGTACTAAGGACTGCAACTCTGCCACCTGCTAGGTCAGAGTCATAATCCATTTGTTAAAATGCTTCCTAGCCTGTGCATATGGCCCCATATTCCTGAGAACTGCAGAGGCAGGGGTCTCTTCTCTTCTGTGCCATGGTCAAAATGGAAACCCCCAGCTAACAGATGCCAGAGTGGGGTGGATAAGGGTTAGACCCCTAAAACTACACGTCTCATATTTTTATTTGTTCAAGGGTAATATTGAAACTCTGTGACCGCTGCTCTGCTATACGTTCTGTAAGGAGGTTTCTGCAAAAGAAAGTGCAGAAACAAAAGAAAGAAAAAATGGTAGACGAGCACTGTGTCTTTGATGGCACATGGAGTACTGAGTACTTCCTTGTTTTAAACAAGCATAAAGCAGTTTGCCTGATGTCTTGAAACTGTCTCCACATTAAAGGAGTACAATGTTGGAAGGCATGCTGAATCTTCTCACAAGAGCTGCTCAATGTATCAGGGAGAGGAGCAAGTGAACAAGTTACATTCTCTTTAAAAGGCAATGTTTTCGCAGAAAAATAGTTTTAGAAAGCACAGTGAAGAGAACTTGCTGACTGTGAGGTCCAGCTATCACGTTGCGCAGTGTATTGCTGAGAGTGGAAGGCCACTCACTGATGGTGAATTTGTTAAGTGCATGGTTAAATAATGGAGAAAATGTGCTCTGATAAGGCATCTTGTGTCAGTTGTGTCAGTTTATCTGCATTCACAATCTACAATCAATAGGTGTGTTGAAGAACTAGGAGAAGAGCTGCATATTGGTGATTCTCAAGGCGAAAAGTTTTGTTTTTTCTTTGGCATTAGGAGTACTGACATTATAGACGCTGCTCAGCTACCAATATTTATCAGGAAGTTGGGTTCAAACTTCAGAATTCCAGAAGAATTGGGTACACTGCAGCATTTGACAGAAACTGCCACTGCAGAAAGCATATTCTTGAAAGTGTGCACATAAGTAGAAAATCGTGGTCTTAGAAGGGATAAATAGAAAAGCATCATAGCTGATGGTGCAAAATATATGCTAGGAAATAAAACTGGTGCAGTTGCAGGAATCAATGAAGAAATATTGAAATTAAATGTGAGGGAACAGGCATAGATGCTAAATGACTATTTTGCCTCTGTGTTCTTCCCAAAGCAGGACAGGAGAGATCCGCATAGAAGATTAGATGAGCCCGGGGACTTAGGGGCACAGATTAGAGTCACCCCCCTAGAAGTCGAGGAGCCCCTCAGGGCACTGGACATTACAAAGGCACTGGGCCCTGACAGGTTACACCCAAGAATACTTCGAGAGTTGGCAGGGGTTCTCTTACACCCGCTGGCCTCCATTTTTGAGGCCTTGTGGAGAGCAGATGAAGTTCCAGAGGACTGGATGGTGGCGTCAGTGGTCCCAATTTTCAAAAAGGCTAGTAGAGGGGACATGGGGAAATAAGACCAATGAGCCTTACATCCATTGTAGGAAAAACAATGGAAAGGCCCATACTAGTGAGAGATCTACCATGCTAGATAGGGAAGGGAGGCTGACGGCCATGCAACACGGCTTCTGCAAAAACAAGTCCTGCCAGACAAACCTTGTGGAATTCTATGACAAAGTTTCAAGGTGGCTAGATGGAGGGGATGCAGTGGATGTGGTATACCTGGATTTCAGCAAGGCCTTTAAATGGGAATTTACAATTCAATGTTGAAAAGTACATCAAAGCACTGGACCTATCGCAGGTGGAATTCTAGAACAGATTCACTGATTTCCATAAGCATAGAAACGAAATAAAATGTTTCAGAATCCATTTGAAATAGCACTGGAAGATGCAAGTAACTTTTTTTTTCAGATTGAACTAATTGATTTGCAAACCCGTCATGATCTCAGAGACATTTACAAAGAAAATAGTCTGTTAGGTTTCTATTGGCGTCTACCGGATATATTTATCAACCTAAAGAAATTTGCTGCAGGCAATCTGGTGCCTTTGTCACCACATACATACAGTGGTACCTTGGCTCACAAACTTCATCCATTCCACAACTCTGGTCATGACCCAAATTGGTCGTGAGCCAAGTCAAATTTCCCCATAAGGTTCAATGTAAATAAGGTTAATCCATTCTGTAACTATTTTTTCTTAACAAAAATCTGAAGCAAAGTGACAAACAACAACAAAGATCACGGCCATCTCCCTCCTCCCCGCACAAGCGCGGACATCTCCCCCCCACACATGACCACAATTGCGCCTGTCTTCCCTGCATGAGCGCGACTGCAACCATGGCCATAGATGGGCGCAATTGCGGTCATGCAGGGAACACGGGCGCGATCACAGTCATCTCCCCCCGCCCCCCCCCCAGCACGACCACGATCACACCCGTGCAGGGAAGATGGGTATGATCATGACCGTCACGCGATGCAGAGTTCGCAGCCCGAGGCAAAATTTTTCTGAAATTTCTGTTTGCAACCCAATTTGGTCATGAACTGAGGTGTTCGTGAGCCGAGGTACCACTGCACTTGAACAAACTTTTTCCAAGATGAAAATTGTGAAATCCAAGTGTAGGTCGATACTTACAGATGAACATTTACATGACATTTTAGGGGTGTCTGTCACAAACGTTGACTTGGACATTCATGCCCTGGCTAACAAAAAATAGCCACAAAAATCACAATGACGGGATAAGCTAAATAAAGAATTCCACAGTATTGTTCCAAAAACGATTACATTCAAGTTAACATTTCTTCATCGACCTCTGAATGTTTACTCTTGATCTGAGTCAGTAGGTTAATACTTGTGCTACATTTTGATTTAAGATGTGGCTCTCTTTAGGCATTGGGCACGCTAATGCTGCCCCCATGTCCCAGAAGATTGGGGACCACTGCTGCAACTGATTTAAGCAATCACAATTAATTGCTGCAAAGGAGCCCATGGATCCCAGTGTGATGTCGGGTCCAGGCTGAGTTGGATCCAAACCATTTCTGAGTTTTGTGTCATAGAGTGCCACGAAGTGTCAGTTTCCCACACAGGGCAGACAAGGATTGCAAAAGCCCTTAACCAGTCACAACAGCTCCTCTGGACAACTGTGGCAATGGTGTTGAGTTACACTTCACGCTTACCATAGCTCTGGAGTCCTGAAGAGTTCCAACTAATAGCAGGATGGATGAGAGGGGAGTTCCTTGGAACTGTTTGCCCCTCCTTATGCTTTATATTTGAAGAACTTGCAGTAAAACAAAGAAAGGGGTCCTACTTAACATTTACAAAAAAATAGTTGAAACAGATTGTGTGGGTGAAGCAAAAC
The DNA here is from genome assembly GCF_004798865.1 of Varanus komodoensis. Classification (NCBI taxonomy): domain Eukaryota; kingdom Metazoa; phylum Chordata; class Lepidosauria; order Squamata; family Varanidae; genus Varanus; species Varanus komodoensis. The sequence continues at coordinate 13,709,313 of NW_025335684.1, forward strand.
TTTAGCTCATCGACCAGTTCTCTCTAAGTAGGGAGTTCGTGTTAGCCAAACAGGCACTATGATCTAAATAAGCAGACAGTGATTAAGTAGAACTGAGTACATAACTTAAAAAACAAAAACAAAAAAAGGAAATACTGTAGAAGGCTGTGCACTATTAAGCCAATTAACATTACTTCAGTGAGGTGCAACAGGGCTGTTCATATTTTCCATTTTATTAGCCAATTGTGTATGTTTTTTTCATGTGGTGTTAACAAAAGTGTGTGTGGGCTGGCATGGTCTGGCTCATTAGCAACATAGCAACTATTTAAGCAGATCTCTCTCTCTCTCTCTCTCTCTCTCTCTCTCTCTCTCTCTCTCATGCACACTCCATCTTCCTCCTCCGCTATCTCAAACACACATGGGGGAGAAAATAAAATCAGGCATGGCCATGCTCTGAAAACATATAGCAAACAACAGATTCACCTTCTGGCACCTTTTGGTGCTGCTCCTTATGATACACTTTTATTGTTTCATCTGGTCTGCAAAGGGAACAGTTTATAGCAATAAATATTCCTTAAACTGTTGAAGGCGGATACTTTATAGTCTTAGAGCTGCAATCTGTACAGGGAACACATGTTATTAAATGGGCATCATAATTTGATAGGAATCATCCTAGGAGTCAATTTAGAAGGTGTCTTGTTACAGGACAGAGTAACTTGGTCCTACACACATAATATATTATCTCTCTTTCTACACATGCAGCTGTAGCCTCCAAGATAATTTGTTTATCCTGAGAAATTATGAGTAAGAAAGTTTAACTATGGTTTGGTGTGACATTCCAGTTGGCAAGGCCGTCTGGGATCAAGCCAGCAATCACACATCACAGTTTGTATTGTTTATAATTGCTTGATATCTACAATGGCAAACCATAGTTATGACAGCTATGTCATAGAAATGGCAGTGCTCAGCAGATGATAAACAGAAGACAACTTCCTTTAGCACATAACTTGCCTGTATATCTGAAAGCTCAAACCATGAATATGGTGCTAAAATATGGTTATTCTAAACCATGAATTTAGTTGACCCACTGAGAACAATCCTATGAGTTTTGTACCGTTCACATTTATTGTAAGACAGCAGTACATTGCAATGTTTCCTCCAGTGAATTTAGACTGGAATAACCTACAATTCGCCATCTCTCTCCTTTCCCCTGCACCGGTATCAATATTCGTAACTGAAGCAGACAGAAAAATGTCCCATTCTGGGTAATCTTCCTTTCACAGTCAACCGCTGTGCCTTCCCTCTCTAAGGAAAAGTTAAAAAGTAAGACATAGAGGGCGGATTCCTTCCAGTCCATTCTATCCAACAAGCCCCTCCCTGATCAGGCCATCAGTAATTCACATTCTAACCACAGTTGCTAGGAGCGTCCAGTAGCTGAAGCTAGCATGCAGGAGGCTGGCTTGAGTGTTTTGTTTAGCGAAGGGGTAACAGCAACATCAGTTATGTCAGGTCCCTAAACTGCTCTTGCTGGCCCTCTAAATAGTCACCGCTATTGCCCCCCTTCAGATCCAAGGTTGTTATTCAAAATGTGTGTGTGTGAAGGTGCAAAGAGATGCAATAGCCTTTTTTCTTGTGCAGAAGCATGGGAGAGGCTGTTTGAACTAGAATTGTATGTTTAAAAGGGGTCAAGCAAGGGGGGGTTAAGAAGAGCAACATTTTACAGTCAGCCTCTGTACAGAAATAATATCCAGAGTACTTTTTTAGAAAGCAATTAATGCTGGGTTTGGCTCTGTTCTGTACAGCTTTCATTACAGAACTCCTTTCACTGAGCACAAGCAGCCTCCAGTAGCATTGCAGGGTGCTTCAACTTGAGCTGGCTTAGATCTGATGACATTAAGCAAGCACTTGGCTGTTTCTGTACATTTATTAATATTTTAATCAAAATGTCAACCTGACATTCCTAAAAGCAGGCAGACATGCCTGTTGCTTAAGAAAGCTCAGTCTTTGTGCGCCGTCCTGGCAATGACAGCATGGCTCTTCTTGTCTGATACAACTGGGTGTTGATTGGGTAAACTGTAGACCTGCCCATCTGAGGCTGTGCCAGTCTGTTCAAAGTAGCATTGTTGTTATTGCTCATTTACAGCCAAGAGATAAACATGACTAAGAGCCAGGCATGTTCTCTCTAGGATATCTGCTATGTTGGGTTCCTATGATTCAGCATTCATGAATGATTTTCCAAACCCTATACACTAAAAGAACAGCCTGGGCTAAATCCCGTGTTATGACCCAACTAATAATGCCACCAAGAATCAGTGCTTTTGACTTCTGAAATGATCCTACAATGTTAAGAGGCATATTCAGCTTTCTTCTTCTTTTGCCTTAAATCCGGCAATGTGAGGCAACCAAACAGATTTGACAACAAAGTAAGAATACCCTGTAGCGACAACTCAAAACATATGCAGATTCTGTCAAAAGCAGAGGTGGACAGTCTTCATTCTTGCAGCATCTACTTTGCAAGAGTTTTTTTCAGTAGAACCAAAGATCCAACAAAGTGGACCCAGGTACAAAAGGCATGCATGTTGAAATAAAGAACTGACAGATCATTACTGATCTACTTCAAAATACCAGAAAAGCCCAATCTGTTTTTTTTTCTGATGTTAAAATATGTTTATTGTACTTTTATTATCTGTTTTTATGGACTGTGTAAACTGCCCAGAGAGCTTTACCTGTGGGGCATTTATAAATAAATAAATCTACTGAAACAATTGGGTATCAATTGGTTTGTTCATGTAAATTAATCCAAAAAAGTACAGGAAGTCTCCAGGTTACCAATGTCCGAGTTATGAACAACCTGTACTTTCAACCTGCCACAAAGCCTATTAATTAATAATTCAAGTTAAAGGCCTACTGTGGAAAATCATCATCTCCACAGAGAGAGGGGAGATAAAACTGGAGAGAGGGAGGACCTCCAAAGCATCACCATAGAGAGAGGGGAAGTTAAAGGTGAGTGAGGACTACTCCAAAGCATGCCTTCTTGCCCGGCTCATCCAGAGAGGGAAATCTCTCCAGCATCTCCTTGAGGCAGTAGTGGGGGGTGGGGGGGGGCTAGAGATATTCATGGTTTATCCACTTTCATGGGGGCCCTGCATCCTTAACCCCCATGAATGTGGAGGGCTGACTGTACATGAACCGACTTACAGGATTAGACTTATAGACATGCTCAGGAACAAAACTTGTTTGTAACCCAGGGGTTGCCTATAATGTAAAATATCCAACTTGCCAAATTCTGTCTTTTTTAAAAAAACTAAAAAACTGCCAAGGTCTTTAAGATCAGGAATGCTGAAAAATATTTCAAGTTTAACATGAATTTTAATTTTCTCAAGAAATTTAAGATTTGGGATTCCCTATCCCTCCATCCCTGATATCAGTCTCAGGTGTACTATTGATCAAAGTACTTAAACAGTGTTGCTCAGAAGAACAAAGGGAATATATGTTACTAAGCTAGCTAATATCCACAGATAAGGGAAGCCAATGGAGCAGCATAAGATGTGGCTTGTTCTAAAGCAACAAAGTGTTGCCAAAAATTCTAAGATGTGAATGTTGTTAACATGAAGGAAATAGCTTAGGGCACAAACTATACAAACGAGCGACTGGAACAGGAAGAAACAGGCATCTCATTCACAACACCACCCAGCAGACCAAGTTCACTGGTGTGGTTTAAAAAAAAAACTTCAGCTACCCTGGCTATAAATTAAGAATGTCTGGGTGCATATACAAACAAGGATGAGGTGAGAATTGGACTGGGCTGCACCAGTTCAGACTGCAGGTTGGAGATGCCATGATGACAGAGAAGTGGGATTTCTTTGCTGCCATCACCACAGCATAAGACCAAAGAGAGCTATTTACCTTTGTTTGATGCTAACAGCTTGTTTTTTGCCTTCAACTGCATCTTCAACTCACCCAGAGTACCAAGGAGTTGATATATTTCTATGATTTAGCTGGGGACATTCTTGAGTTTAATGTGTCTACAGTCTGGATAATTTACCTGTTCCAAGCTGAGACATGAACTGCAATAGAACTGCCAGCTAAGGCTGCAGGTTAATCACCCAAGCACTTAGGAAAGCAAACCTTCATCAATGACTCTATACACCAACTACTATTATTCAAAATGTTCTCCCAAGAATACCACCCAAGCATCAAATCTGGCTGTTTATTATACCTTCATCTTGCTCCTCCTTCAGGATAGCAGTGAGACACAGAAAAATACTTTCCATGCCTGTTTCACAATCACAAAACTCTCTCCTGCACTTGCAAGCTTAGCAAGCCCAATCATCTACCAGAAACAATCCGAGAGATTTCTATTTGCGATTTGCTGTTGCTATATCTTTGGCTTCTAAAAAATACATATTTGCTTTTTTCATCTATTGTCCACCCTTGGACAAGCTATACCTTTACACAAGTTTAAATCATATTTTATTGGCGTTTACCTCAGGCAGTTTTTTTAAAGCTTGCAAACAGTAGGTGGAAAAAATATTCAAGTGAAGGAAGAAAATACATGAAGGGAAAATATACCCTCCTTCATTCAAAAAAGGAATGTTATACACTCCTAAGGAATGAGAAAATGGGGCAAGTTACACATGTATACACTTAAGATGACCCAGCTTCCTAGGACATAAATTCCCTATCTCCATTAACTACAACAGAGCAAGTGCCTGCACAGTATAAATTTAGTAGGAACATGCACTGTTCTTCCTCATTATTTTGTCATCAACCAATCTCGGGAAATTTTGGCAGTATAAAACAGCTTTTCCTATTAGCAACAGCAAGATTCATATTTTCTATCACAACTGCTGTAGATCATTTATAGATCCTTAAAGGCACTACTTACCTCAATAAACCTATGAAATAGGTCATGAATATTCCCCTTTTTAAAAGAAATGAAGCTGATAAAATAATCAGCAGGAATCCAAACCCAGTTCTTTTGGAGCTATCTACTCCACCACAGCAGGTCACAATCATGTTAATGCCCATTTGTCCCAATTTACTAGAAAGGAACTGTTGTTTTTACAATGCATTTTAAGCAGTAGTTAATACGACCTCTTTTTTCTGATTCCAGTATTTGGATATTGTCATTTCCCAGGTCATTTCTTTCACTGTCCTAATTTGTAGCTACTGTCCTAGATTTGAAGGCTCTGGTGTTTCTGATACAGCTTCTGGCTGGTAGAAAGGTAGCATGGACACTACAGGAAGGAAGGAAGGGAACACTTCTATTGCAAACTGTGTACACACACAAGAGGAAAAACAGTGGAAGCCTTCTCCCCATTTCCTTCCTTCCCAACACAAGCACACCACAACTCAGTAAAGGAAAATGCTCGCCAGTGAAATTGTGAGCAAACTAGTAATTTCTCCTACATGGTGATCCAAAGAGGATACCAAGAAATGGTCTGAACGTGGCAGAAAAGGGCATTATTTAACTGAGAATCAGTATACAGCAAAGACAGTAGGACAAGGAAGTCCAAACAACAAGTCTTCCAAGTGAGTTATGTGCAACTGCTGTATGAAAATTCTTTTGGCATTCCTTTATATTACTCGTTTACCGTGCCCTTCCTCCAAGCTGCTCAGGGTAGTATACATGATTCCCTCTCCCATCTATCAGATACTCCTAACAACTTTGTGAGGTAGATTAGACTAAGAGTGAACAAGTGACCCAAGATCATCCAGTTACTTTCAGAGCTAAGTTGGAGTCTGAATCCATTTCTCCCTATGCTCTGGCTGATCCCATTATACTAAACTTCCTTCCAAGATGAGAGTTCTATTGTTGTGTTCTACAACTGCTTCAGATTAACTCCAAAAACATGTTAAACTATCTTGCAAGATTTGGACATCCGAGATAGGCAGAAAAAAGATGGCACACATTTTCAAGCATGAGGGTGATTATAGTCAGTAAAGTCAGTGGGTGAAACAGATTCTTCTTGCCAAAGTAAGTTTCAGCACCCGAACACAGGTGATGGCTGTCTACATCTAAAACACTGGAACTACGGGTGCTAGAGAGGAACAGAGGTCTTAGCAGGATACAAGAGGCCCAGAGACAAAGGCAAAGTCTAGGTACAAACTGAGATCAGATACTGGCAAGGTAATGCAGGGGCAAAGGTAAGGGTGAGTCCAGGGACAAGCTGAGGTCAGATGCTGGCAAGGAGAAGCACCCTAAGGAACAAGGCAAGGTCAGGGCAAGGTACTGGCACCTGACAATGTGGGGTCAGACTGAAGACAAGGGCACAAACAGGAACTGGGAGGAGTCAAGGCAAAGTTGAGAATGAGGCAGGTCTGGAAGCAGTACCAGGAACTTCATACAGCCATTGCAAAGGCCTGTCTTCCTGTGGCAAAGACTGAACAGTGCAGGAAAGCCTTTAATAGAGCCTTCCAGAGCTTCCAGCTGTGTCGCTTGATTGAGCAGACTCCCATCCTTGCAGGTACCTACAGGTCTGCTCCTCATCCTGCAAGCACTTGCGGGGTGAATTACATCTGCACATCACCAGGGGAACCGTGTCAAGGCTTCAGAGCCTGAAGGTAAGTTACTTTTCAGCAAGTAGCAACATGCAAATTCAAGCAATACCAGAAGCCCTAAAGTGATAATTCTAGCACAGGGATAGACAGTAGCACCAACAATGTGTGATGACAGCAGGTGTGAGCAGCAGTGAAACCAAACAAGTTAGCAACTTCATCTTTCTGAGAAAAGGAAGAGGAAGCAGTTGGTTCCCTGGGAATTACTAGTAGCAAGAATTTTAAATAAGCTATTATCATCATTATGTTATATCACACCATCCTTCCTGTTGCAAAATAGGAATGGGGCCTTACACAGTGTTCCTCCTCTCCACTTTTTACACACACACACACACACACACACACACACACACAGTGGGGTAAGTTAGTGTCAATGCCTGGTCCAAAGCCACCCAGTTAGCTTCATGACCAAATTGGGACCCGAACCCAGATCTAGCAAAGTGTCACAGAACATGTAAAAAAAAAAGGGGGGGGGTGTTACCTAAAGTCCAAAGTTGTTCAAAATGGTACAAAATCAGAATAACTCTGGACCACAAATTTTTGTAGGATCAATAAGAGCCACAGAAGTCTGCAAGTGGTACCCACAAGCTCAATGTATTCCCAGAAACCTTGATGCCCACCAAGATGCCCTACCCTTGCCACCTTTCTCCCACTTCCATGCAAAATAGGTTTCTACTGATACTGAAAGCTGAGGGGTTAGTGGTTGGGACTCATATTCCACCTCTACTCCTTTTGGGCAGATTACGTGTCCTTTGTCATGCCTCATATGGTAGTCATGCTGTGGTGCTGCCCAGAATGGTTACCCAATTTGCCAAAAATGCCCACAGCCCAAAAAGGTTGCCTACTCCTAGCCTTGGCTTTTCTTCTTTCACTACCTCAATAATCCTTCTGCCAAGCAGGAGAAGAAATGGCAGGTAAAGCAGCACAAAGAACCTCAGATGACTCCATGCCTTTCTCCCCTTTTATCACAAGCCACTTAAAACTCCTATAACTCAAAGTTCCTTGCATGGGCTGGTTGGCCCACGGCATTTATTTGCTCCCATAGCAACACTCTAGTCATGACAGCAGCACATAGAATATAACTGCAGTCTTCTAATGGTGGACTGTTCTGAAAGGCAAATAGAACAGCACAAGTGGACACAGGAAGAAGAAAATGAGAACCAATGTTGTGAAAGCATTCATTCTCTAGAGTAAAGGTGCTCAACCTTTCCATTCCCAGGTGCTACAACTGCTATGAGATGGAGGCATGGGGCCCATACAAATGCACCTGGAGATAGGGAGTCATTGGCCTTATCCCCATCTCAGAGAACCAGTAGCAAAAGGGGTCAGGAACAAGGGTGGAAGCTGTTTCAGGAACACAACACAACCTGCAGTGGGGAAACACCAATGCAAGGGTGATCTAAACCTTGATTTAGATACTAATAAAATATCCAAAAAAGAAAGAATCACTAGCAATTTAGGTGAGTAGAAAACAGGCCTCCCTGTCATAAATACTATTTTGAGGTATGGTGCAGTGAGATGGGGAGAGAGAAAAAATGCCAAACAGCAGCTGGCAGCTTCATCAGGGTTCTATAGTCTAGTTGTTTCTTAGAACACCATGGTGGCAAAGTGTTCATCTACTCGTATAACATGCCTTCTGTCCCTTTAAGAGATCAGGAGATGAACATTTACAGGTGGTGTGGTTTTTCCTCATCATGGCCACATTGATGGATTTTGAAAAACATTCTTTTGCCTCAAAAGGTCTAAAAGGAACAGAAAGAATGCAGCAACTCACGGGTGCTGAAAGTGTGATATCAGACTTAACATGCATATATGAAAAGACCACCACCTTAGATATTTCTGGCTTCTAGAGACACCCCTTCTCATTTTCTGAGGCACTGAGCAAAACCTTACCTCTAGACTATCCTTTGTCTCTGCATCACCTTGCTGGTCTACACACTTACTATCTAGCTATACAAGGTTTTAAATTCTTAAACACTTCTCAAACTGCGGTGGCCCTAGGTCTCTAGGTCCTTAGGAATGAAACCTTCAATGGACTTCCCCTCAATGAGTCTAACTTTACACTGCCTCTCACTGCTGTTGCTCCTCATCCTCTTACCCACTGTTACCACTTGGTTGACGGGCAGCAGTAGGCAGTGGCATCTACTTCTCCTCCTTCAAAACATCAGCAAGACAAACAGGTGAGGAAACAGGTTGGAACGATGAAGAGGAGAGCAACCTCAGGGGGCTTTTGCCAGTCATCCCCTACTGGAGTGTGGGATATTAGCAGGTACCTGATAATGTATACCATGATCTCAAAAATACTAAAGTTACCTATTATACTGGTGTGTATTGTAGTTGCCCCATAAGCTGAGAACTTCCACTAACTTTCTTTGCCAATAACAAGGTTGAAAATCTACTTAGAAAAAGTAGTAAGAATATTAAGTCCAGTCACACACAGTTGCAATGAACTGACCCACCCAGAAAAGTAGACTTAACTTGCCTCAAGCCAAAAATAACTATTTTCAGTTGCCAGTAACAACTATCTCCTTTATACAGGCACCACTGCCCCATTCCAAAAGCAAACAACTTTCTCCTCTCATTACTCAGAAAGCTCTATTACAGATCTGAAGACACTAACTGCTAATATTTGGAGTGGTTTTTCAACCCATTTTGGAAGGAGAAAGAGCAAGATATCTGTCAGTCAGTTTTCCTATTGTTTTGTAGATGGGAATGGAAAGAAATAGAAGAATGCAGCTTTGCAAGCATAAGCAACTCTCCTTTACATATGCCTTCTCTCTTTTCTTTTGAAACAATTAATACTTAGTATTGCATAAGGATTCCTATTCATAAAATGTTGTATGCACAGAACAGCTAGTTAATATGTCACTTGGCATAATATCTCTAAAGATTTACCTTCCTTGTAAACCTTATTTTATGGGGGCAGGCAGATTTTTCAACAGCCAGAGAATAGGCGGTAAAGCACTTTATCTCCGGAAGAGATAGCTAGGGGTAGCCTAGTAATTAGGAGACCTCCATGGAAAAATGCAGTCTGTAAGAGAGGCTTAAGCCAGAATGCTGCTCTTTGGACAAGGTGAAGCTTCATCAAATTTGTTGTCCTGAAGTTGGTGCAGTGTAGCAGTGAAGTATATGACTCCAAAGGTAAATATTCCAATTTCAAATTTCAACCCATACAATCTCTTAAACCTCAGCACTCTATTAAGCCACCTATAGAGCGAGTCAGAAGGGGAGGAGAAGCAGAAGGAGTCAGAAGGGGCCTTCTGGGCTATCTAATCTGCCCTCCCCTTCCCCGGCTCCAGCCACCTCCACTCCTGACATGCCTACCATGTGCATGTCCAGCCTGTCCTTGAACACCCTCACCAATGCGGCCTCAAACACCTCCTGTGGAAGCCCATTCCATACCCTAAGGGTCCTAGCTGTCAGGAAGTACTTCTTGGCATCCAAACTGAACCCTGGATTACACAGAGTTAGTGTAAGAATTACCAGACAGTGATTTAGGTCCTGAGCAAGAAGGTGAAATGGAAAATTTTCCAATGCTTTATTTTTCCACAGAAAATTTCATGTCCCAAATTCATTAATAAAAATGATTGTGTGCCACCTACAAATACAGCATTATGTGAATTATGTGCAGTTTTAAAGTTGCGCAGGAAATTATCCCTAACAAGTATGTGAGAGAATGCAAACTTTTAATTGTTTTATATGTGTGTGTGTGTCAGTGTGAAATGAAACTAATAAGAAGTAACAGCAAAACCACAAGTTCTGCAGCAACCTAGGTGGCTCTGTTGAAAAAAATGAGTAGCTGCTAACATATCATAACCAATTCTTTGGATTACTAGAAGCCATTAATCCAGCATTCTCCAGTCTAGTGTCCCCCTGCTGACTAAAGGATGGGGCAGTTCAATATATCTAAAGGGAAGCAGATAGGGGAAAGATGACTTGATGTGTCCACAGTTAAATACATTTGTTCATATAGAGCAGCCTCATGCATTCAAACAAATATAATTAGTTTAAGCAGCTGTAAAACTTAAGCATCTGTATTTCTTTTATTACTTTTATTTCCATGAAATGCTTCAAATTTACTTGGACTGAAATAAAAGCAAAATAATGAGGGTGCTATTTTTTCAAGTTTCTCATTTCAAAAATCAGCCATGAATATCGTAAGAGTGTAACGCTTCACACTTTATCATAAATAAAACTCTCCTCATAATTAAGCTTACAACCAGCAACTTGCACTAGACACCACACGCCAAAGACATACAGGAATAGGGAAAAAATCAGAGGAAAGGCTACAGAACCTGGATCTAAAGCAGAAAATATACACTGCCCCTGAGCCAGACATCAACTTGTCTGTCCTTCTAATTATCTCAATATACATGCACTATCACTGCTGTCAAAGCTTGGCTTTCCAATGAAACAGCAGCACTCTTGGACAACATAAAACTCAAATATGGGAAATGAAATTCAAAGACCTCTTCTTAGTGCCAACTGCAAACAAGATCCAATATTCCTGTCTCACACTGATATAAGAAAAAGAAAGCTGCTGTGGCTTTAACACATTAATCAAAACAACAACAGTGGAACAACTACTTCTTGCCATCTCTTTCCTGTGACACAAAACAGGAGTTCAGCACTTGGTGACCATTTCCCTTCACCCAACCTTCAGTGAACAAAAGCTTGGAGAAAACAAGGCTACACATTTCCCCTCTTTAACAGTGGCCTAACATTAAAGAAGAATTGGCATTTTTGTTAAATGTGGCTATAATACCAGCCTCACTGTGAGATTAGCATAGGAAGACAAGGTAAATGCACCTAATATAACCTGAGAACTGCAAACCACAGACACCAATGCAACAGAACAGAATCTTGTTGGAAGTTCAGCCAAGAGGTTGCTTAAGGCAGCCATGGTAGCAGCTACCACAGCTTACCAAACTTGCAGTGAAATGAGCACTTGCTCACAACAGCTTATAAAGACTTTTAATAAAAAGAAACTCTTTACCGTAGGTGTAACCCAACTTTGCTGGTGTTGCCTGTCTCCCGGTCAGACAAAGAACTAAGTGGACTCTTGTCCCTAACAACTCATGCTCAGATAGTGAGTATTCAGAAGTGTTAAGCACGCCTACCAGTTTAAGGAAATCACAAAGGTTTGTCTAAGTGTAGCAATTGTGCAAACCAGGTCTTAGTCCAATCTTTCTCTTTGTTGTTGTATTTGAGTTTCATCTTCAGTATCTGGCCTTCTAAAAGAGCAGACAGGGTTGATCTCCTCTAGGACTGACCAGATTGATCGCCTTGCGATCCAAGGGACTTGCAGGAGTCTCCTCCAGCACCACAATTCAAAGGCCTCAATTCTTCAGTGCTCAGCCTTCCTTAGGGCCCAACTTTCACAGCCATACATTGCAACTGGGAAAACCAAAGCCTTGACTAAACGCACGTTTGTTGGCAGGGTGATGTCTCTGCTTTTCAGTATGCTGTCTAGATTTGCCATAGCCTTCCTCCCTAGGAGCAAGCGTCTTTTAATTTCTTGGCTGCAATGATCTTGGAGCCCAGGAAAATAAAATCTGTCACTACCTCCATCTTTCTCTTAGTCTAAGCCAAATAGACACACAAATATTGCTTGGGCTTTTTAAAGGATGGGCAGAAAATAAATATGGAAGAAGTGGGAAAAAGAGATGGGGTACCAACGAATGCCTTCTTTCAGTATTGCTTGATAGTCCAATCACACTATGGAGCTTCCATATATTTGAGCATTTTTGTATTACAGTATATCACAGAAGTGAGTACACCCCTCACATTTTGTAAATATTATATCTTTTCACGTGACAACCCTGAAGAAATGACACTTTGCTACAATGTAAAGTAGTGAGTATACAGCTTGTATAACAGTGTAAATTTGCTGTCCCCTCAAAATAACTCAACACACAGCCATCAATGTCTAAACTGCTGGCAACAAGAGTGAGTACACCCCTAAGTGAAACTGTCCAAATTGGGCATTATTAGCCATTTTCCCTCCCTGGTGTCATGTGATTCGTTAGTATTACAAGGTCTCAGGTGTGAATGGGGAGCAGGCGTGTTAAATTTGGTGTTATCGCTCTCACTCTCATATACTGGTCACTGGAAGTTCAACAGGGCACCTCATGGCAAAGAACTCTCTGAGGATCTGAAAAAAAGAATTGTTGATCTACATTAAGATGGCCTAAGCTATAAGAAGTTTGCCAAGACCCTGAAACTGAGCTGCAGCACGGTGGCCAAGACCATACAGCGGTTTAACAGGACAGGTTCCACTCAGAACAGGCCTCGCCATGGTCGACCAAAGAAGTTGAGTGCACGTGCTCAGCGTCATATCCAGAGGTTGGCTTTGAGAAACAGATGGATGAGTGCTGCCAGCATTGCTGCAGAGGTTGAAGGGGTGGTGGGTCAGCCTGTCCGTGCTCAGACCATACGCCGCACACTGCATCAAATTGGTCTGCAGGGCTGTCGTTCCAGAAGAAAGCCTCTTCTAAAGATGATGCACAAGAAAGCCCGCAAACAGTTTGCTGAAGACAAGCAGACTAAGGACATGGATTACTGGAACCATGTCCTGTGGTCTGAGGAGACCAAGATAAACCTATTTGGTTCAGATGGTGTCTAGCGTGTGTGGCGACCACCAGGTGCGGAGTACAAAGACAAGTGTGTCTTGCCTACAGCCAAGCACGGTGGTGGGAGTGTCATGGTCTGGGGCTGCATGAGTGCTGCTGGCACTGGGGAGCCACAGTTCATTGAGGGAACCATGAATGCCAACTTGTACTGTGACATACTGAAGCAGAGCATGACCCACTCCCTTTGGAGGCTGGGCCGCAGCATTCCAACATGATAACGACCCCAAACACACCTCCAAGATGACCACTGCCTTGCTAAAGAAGCTGAGGGTAAAGGTGATGGACTGGCCAAGCATGTCTCCAGACCTAAACTCTCTCAAGCATCGGTGGAGAATCCTAAAACGGAAGGTGGAGGAGCGCAAGGTCTCTAACATCCACCAGCTCTGTGATGTCGTTATGGAGGAGTGGAAGAGGACTCCAGTGGCAACCTGTGAAGCTCTGGTGAACGCCATGCCCAAGAGGCAGTGCTGGAAAATAATGGTGGCCACATAAAATATTGACACTTTGGGCACAATTTGGACAGTTTCACTTAGGGGTGTACTCACTTTTGTTCCCAGCAGTTTAGACATTGATGGCTGTGTGTTGAGTTATTTTGAGGGGACAGCAAATTTACACTGTTATACAAGCTGTATACTCACTACTTTACATTGTAGCAAAGTGTCATTTCTTCAGGGTTGTCACATGAAAAGATATAATAAAATATTTACAAAATGTGAGGGGTGTACTCACTTCTTTGATATACTAATTCAGAACATGGGAAGCAATTTGGAACATTAACTGTATACTTCAATGAATGTAAGTTTTACACTCACATCAGGAGTCAATTTAATCTTACATGTGAAAAATGAGCTTTGACACTCACGTCCATCTCACCCTAACCCTCTACACACTAATGGGGGGCACCCTCTTGTCCCCCAGGGTTTCTCATCACCATCTAAAATCAATTTAAAACAATAAAAAGACTTGGTAAAGTGGAATAAGCACAATAACTCAAAACTAACCAAAACAATAATAACTAACACACACCCCGAACCAATTTAAGACAAAAGACTTGAAAGAATACAATGCACACAATAACACAAAACTAAGCAAAAACAAACACACATACACCCCAACAAGAAAAAATCATATCCAGATCTCTTGCTATCATTTATAGAATGCCATAATACCACAACACAACACATTACTTAGAAGGATGCAATTCCACAATACCTATACATTTTCATTTGACCACTCAAATGAAAAAGGAGAAAAAGCTTGGTTTCAGGTAATCACTGACAATCTCCCAGCATTGGCAAGAAGGCCAACACAGCATAAATGGAATGGGGACATTTTGGAAAGTTCCTGTCTGGCTACAGTGGTAGACTGCAAAACATTACCTTCACAACATTAAAATTATCCAAAATCAGCAAGAGCATATTATGTTTATTAGGAGCACCTGAAATGTCACAAAGTACTGAGGAAGCTTCCAAGTTCACCATAACTCATCTTCTATTGGCTAATAAAACTAAAATGTTATTGCTTTTAGATTTTTCCCCCTAAAGAACCATCAAACCAACTAAATCCCACCTCCAACACACACACACACACACACACACACACACACAGAGTAAAGAAGTTCAGTGTTGCTTTTCATTAGTACAAAGCCAAGAAAAGCATTTTGGGAATACTTTTGAAAATACCACAGTGTTTCAGTTTGAACAGTCACACACAAACTGCTTTGGCTGTTGCTGTATGTATAAACTGAGTGAAATATGTTTACATTGGTCAGGGTCTTCACACACAAAAACAATCAAACACTGATTAACCTTTTACAGTGCACTATTATTTGACATCAGATATTCTGCAATACTAACAAGAAAATAAGGCAAATCAGATTTTCTGTTTAAAAGAATTATAAAGATTCATAGGCAAGGTAAGTAGCTTTCTGATGGCAGTTTGTACTGACCCAAAATGTGAGGATATTATCAGAATATTATCTAGTCAGAAAAATATTATCAACAGAAAAATGGACATTATACTGATGACCTTTCCATTGACTGCAGATTCTAAATTAGAAATTGGAGTCTTCCTTGGACAACTCATTCTCATGTACTTTCCAGGAGAAGCAAGAAATCTTACATTCCATTTTTGATCCTGCCACTGAGTCACTGCTTGACCTTAGGCTAAGATACTCTGCTTCAAACCCGTGCCTCTCATATTGGTGCCAACATCACTTCCCTACTTCAAAGCTGGATTTAGGAAGCTAAAGCCATTCATGTTTGGGATCTGTACAGTTCTTCAGAATGGATGTTGTTTACCTTTGGTGTGGTATTTAACTTTAATGCAATTCATTAAAGACTAGCACAAGGATTCACAGTAACCGTAATAAGTTTCTGACTTCTCATTTAAAAAATACGTTTGAGGTACTTGTATATAGCCGCCATCACCAAGAAGCTTCAAAAGGATAACAATGTTTTAAAGTCTCAAATGACTGAGAACTCCTTATATGTATGCATGCAAAGTGATGTTAATCACAAACATCCTGGCCAATCAGATATATATTTAAGTGCATCCTACTTTGCTTGCAACTTACTAATTCCAAGAGCTTTTTATTGCAGGGTGTATCCAGGACATTAGGACATTCTGATTTCCCACTGTTTTGAGGAAACATTTGGGGAGGGTGAGCCATTCAAATCTTCCTGGAACAACATACTCAGTAATTTTCAGACATATACAAAAAATAGTTGGAGGGAGAGCTTCCTCCTTCGAGTCTGTGTTCATTCATAATTACACATGCCCCTGAAACGAATATGAAGACTTCTGTTTTAATCAGTCATATTAAAGTAAACAAAGGGGCAGCTTTACTTGAAAATATGGCTGGCACTAAAACTCCCATCACCTCAAACCATTGACTATGCTGGCGGAGTCTGATGGCGGTTCCAACCCGAAACCAGTGCAGGGTACCAAATTGGGAAAGGCCACATGATGGCTGCATTACATGCCTGCCCAGTAAGAGTCCCACCACAAATATTTAGAAAAGTGGGGCTCTTATTCTCTCTTATTATGCCAAAGCTTCTCAGCAGGAAGCAAACAACAAAGCAACAGTTTAGGCAAGACTATCCTTTACTTCACAGGAGATACCAGAAAGAGTAAAAACAGCAAGGAACAATCTCTGCAGGGTCACTATAGCTGAAAACAACAAGTGTGACCTACGTGTTCATCAAGGTAGCAAAGAAAAATGGAGCTCCTTGTAAAGTGAAAACCTGCCCTTTATGCATCTGTGACACTCTCCCTTATTCAGGCTACTATTCTTGTTCTGCTTCTCCTTCCCCTTTACCTGATTAAAGGAA
The DNA here is from genome assembly GCF_004798865.1 of Varanus komodoensis. Classification (NCBI taxonomy): domain Eukaryota; kingdom Metazoa; phylum Chordata; class Lepidosauria; order Squamata; family Varanidae; genus Varanus; species Varanus komodoensis. The sequence continues at coordinate 13,725,817 of NW_025335684.1, forward strand.
GGAGAACAGGGGCAATTTACTTAGCCTTAGACTTGATCCTGATTTCCAAAGCAAGTAATGACTCAACCATGAAATTGCCACCCAAGAAAAGTTTGTCTGCCCACACCTACACAACTTTGCCTGCTTATAAGCAGGTTCTAAATACTGTTTCATTGCAGGGGACAGATCTGTAGTTAGTGCCTTCCAGTAAGTGGGTTTTTTTGTTTGTTTGAGGTACGTTTTAATGACATTTAATTGTGGCTTGTTTTATTGGCAATATAACTTTGTTATTCTTAGTTTCCATTTCTCATCTCAGTTGTAAGCTTCCAAAAGGCAAGTTGTGAAAACACTTGTTCAAACCAAGAGAAGATAATGGAAGAGCAGTGCAAGTACTTACAATACAACCCTCTGCTGAAAGGGTTGTCCGTGTGTTCTCCAGGCTCAACCCCAGAAAGAGCAGTGGGTCCTCTACTAAATGGTGAAAGGTAGTTTGGAAAGCCACAAGGTTGGGCAGCCTTAGCAAGAGAGGAGACAAGTATTCTTCTCCTGATGCTCATTAAAGAGGTCTTCAGCTACGTTCGCAGGCAGCATGGGAGTTGTAGCCAACACATCTGGAGAGCATCATTTGAGGAAGATTACCTTAAAAGACTGTTTTCCACATTTCCCTCATTTGAGAATATGAGTATGTGCATACACCGACACACACACACAGGCATTTCCCTACTGTGAGGACTCCTTAGGTTTGCGGGGAGAAGAGGTCCTAGATACCTCAAAACTATTTTTTTTAAATGGCAAGAGTCTCATGCACTACCCAGACGTGCAGCACTTTAGGAATCCAGAATTTTTAGAGGGAGTCTCATTACTGAGACTATTCCTGAGACGCTTCTAGCCCACCCTGCACCAGGAAATTCCTCCTCGCTTTGCCTTCTTCCCTTCCTTCTCTCCTGACCGTAAAAAAGGTGGGGGGAGCAGAGCCTTACCTAGCCTCCCCCCCCCCCCCCCCCCCCCCCCCCCCCCCCCCCCCGCTGGCGTTCCGCGAGGGTCGCGCGCGCTCCCACTGACCGTTGCTGAGGGGACGCCCGGGCGGCGGCGGCGGCGACCCGCTGGCTGGTTGACCGGCTCGCGCTCCCTTGCTTCAGCCCCGTCTTGGTACTTCTTCCTTTCACCCCAACCGCCCACCTACCACCTCGGGCGGCAGAGTAACTTTAACTCCCGACTCCCACCCCGCCCCACCCGTCTCCTCAGGAAGCCGTTTCCTTATGCGCGCGCGCCCGCGCGCGCGTGTGTGTGCCCGTCTCGCTTTCACACACACACACACACACACACACACACACACACACTCTCTCTCTCTCTCTCTCTCTCAATCTCTCTTTTTACCTCCCCCTCAACCCCAAAGTAGAGCCAGCCCTCAACCCCCTCCTCCCTCCTTTTCCTCACAGAGTCCAGAAACCGGCCCCTTACGCCGGTTCCGTAGCGTAGCGGACTGTCGAGGGGCAAAGAACGGCCTTGCGTAAGCAGCGTTGAAACCGTCGTGAATACTAGGGTAAGACTACAAGCCCCAGAGGGTCTTGGGCAGGAGAAAAGCGGATGTAGAGCTCTGAGGTGGGAGGAGCATGCAGGGAGGTATGGTCCTGCTTTTCAGATAGAGTGCAAGACTCCTGTCGCTCCTTCTGCCGTGGTGATAGGTGATTTTTTAAAAAAATTAAGCCACGGATACTGATTAACGGGGAGAGTAAATGAGCCACGCTGCCTGGGATCGACTTGGTGGCTTACTGTTGCCCTAAAAGCTAAGAGGGGGCAGGAGAGAGGGGAACTACATTTCCCAGAATTCTTAGCGCTTCCCACGGAGCCAGGCAGCCGTGCAGTGGTGGCAGCTCACCTGAGTCTCAGCTGGCGGCGGGGGCGAGACTAGGCATGATGCAAAGCGATGCGCTGCCTTAGGCAGCTCTAGTACCTACGTGCACTTCTGCGATCTTCAACAGCAGCGAGCGCCCACCCACTGTCATCGGGAGGTAAAACGCTCCCCAAAAACTCATTGGAAAAGCGATATGAAACGACAGGCGGGTTCAGTGAAGCCTTTGAAAGAGCCATAGGACCATGTAAATACTGCAATGACATCAGGAAAGGGACAGTCCACGGAAGAACACTCAGCAGATGATTTCCACCCTATATGGATAGGGACAAATATTTAGAAGTCTAATCAAGAGCAAAGATACCCCCTCCCACGCCGGCCTGGTATATGACACTGCCCTGCTTTACTCACATTCGAAGACCACACCCTAGAATCTAACTATCGGTTAAGGGCTACAATCCTGTGTAAATTTACCTGTCAGTACGATACACACCTTGGCGGTAGTGGAGAGCGGCAAGTTGCCCCCCGTAGACAGGCGAGGAGGGGATACTCAAAACAGACCAATAAGGACTGAGCATGCTCAGTGGGCACAGGATGCAGACTGACGGTTGAAAGGGGAAAAATAGAAAACCAGGGGCCTAAATGGCTAGAATCCTGAATAGGAGCAGTCCATACTGTACCCTTTGGCTGCCAATCCCATTCATAATGTGTGTTATATGGTTTTTTACACTGCCTTCAAAGGGTTTTTATCCTAGGAGGCAGTCAAAAAATAATTTAAATTAACATACTATAGCTGTTAATTGTGTTGTCCTGTAACCCTGAGATTATGCTTTTGACTGTTTAAGAGCATCCAAGTATTAAAAGCAGTTACATGTAGGGAATGAAGTCCTCGGCTGATACCTGGAAATAGTCCCCTTCTTGCGCTAACCAATTTACACACATTCATAAGCCTATTCACCCTACTGAAACAATTATACATACACCACTCACAGAGACCATTCAGATCTCTTTTCTTTAGGGTGCCAAACCATACGCAGAACTTCGATGTTAAGGTAAACCTGCTTCATCACTTTTGCTACAGGTTATGTGCCAGTCACCAGTAGTTATATGGATTTGTTAGAAAAGTTTTGAATGCAAATTAGGCTAATTTACATAGGGTCATTTGCATTAGAAAAAATTGGTTTTCATGGCTAAATTTTCATCACACACTGGAAAATCACCAAACATGCTAAGTTACTACTTGCAGGTAAAACAAACAGCAAAGTTAAAAATGTACTCCATATTAAATGTTTACTTAAGGAAAAATAAACTATACTTAGTGTAGTGTAAATGTTATATTATGCAGACATTTTAATAGCAATACTTGTAAAGATAATAGCATATACTTCATTTAAATGAATTAAAGTGACATCCATCACAGACATGCATCATCTGTTTCAACAGTGTTGTGGTAACTTGAATTTTGTTGTCACCTCTTATTAGTTACATTTCACACAGATATGTGTATTTCAGTGACATGTATGTATTCTCTCACATACTTGCTAGGAATAATCTGCAAAATATTCATTACAACTTTGAAAATACCAAGCTAGGCTAATGCTGTATTTGCAATTGGCACACATTCACTTTTTTAAATAAACAGATGTTTTAAATAAAGCATTGGAATATTTTCATCCCACATCACTGGTCACCAGGCCCAGGTTTTTAATTACCATTGACTTATTGAGTGCCTGAAGTTTTGCATCCATATTTATATTCCTGCAGTATTTATAGGAAATTGCCTTGTACCATGTCAGAGCACTGATCCATCCAGCTTAGTAGTTGGCTACACTGACTAAGCTACCTAGACTAGGGTATTTCCTAGACTTACCTGCCAATTCTAGGAGTTGAACTTGGGACCTACTCCATGTAAAGTTTGTGCTTTATCAATCTGCTATGGCTACTCCTATATTCACCTGAAGTTTAAGGTTGAGGTCCTAAGCACTTAGTAGGAAGCAAAGTCTAGCTGAAAGCAGCTGGACTTACCTCTAAGTAAACATACATAAAGTTGTACTTTACATTTGGGTCATAAAAGTTTGTTGCCTACTTTCTTTTCTGCTTCATCTCTTCCTGCCACTAGTCACCAGCCTTTTGGAATGGACAATATTTCAAAACGGCTCTGAACCATTCTGGTACCTGGGTGGGCACATTTCAGTACACTGAAGCATTTATAACTAATAGCTTGTACAGAAGGTTCAAAGACTGAAGTCTGCATTTATGTCAGAATGGTCATGGTTTTCCTTTTTTACATATATATTTGATCGTTTTTAACAATAAATTGACATTTGTTTGCATTGGAAATATGTAGGTTTTGTGCTTTAGTTTTGAATCTTTCATTTAGGCAGAAGATGGGGATGGAAATGGTTATGTGGGTTGGTAACAAAAATATTGTTTTGTAATATTTGTATTTTGTAAAAGGTTATTTTAAAAGACATGGTGACCTTGAAATTAAACAAGTAGTTTCGGCTCCAGTTGCCTGTTCTTAATGTTACATGGAAAGCACATGGGTAATTTATTTTCAGGGGGATGCTGGCTACTAGTTTTAAGTGGGGGAGTTACCACACTGATGCAATATGGACAGCAACAGGAACTTTCCACCTTTCTAAACTGGGGGTGGAAGCAGGCATAGGTGCCTCAGTAACATTACAGAACTCTTCTCAGAGCTGTCAAGTTTACATTCTACTGCCACCCCTCCAAATAGTCCCTTTATTAAAGGAGATTAAAAAGGAAAATCAGACACTGACAATGTTATACCTACTGCCTGGTTCCATTTTCTGAATCAATACATGTAAAGATACTTGGCTGATTGACTAGCACTTGGCACATTTTAAAATTATATTACAATATTATTGAATGTCTTTACAATTGATTCAATATCTAATTTTAAACACATTAGCCACCTTGATGTAGTTATTTGGTAGTTTGCATTAATGTATGGATTTTTTGTGCTCTCCCAATGCATCCTTAACCAGCACCCCAACATTTTTAACTTTGCTGATTGAAAAACTCAAACAATAAATTAGGAATATGTGGAATTTAATACTGAAGTAAGGCTTTAGAATATTATTACATTGACCAATCAGTTAAGTCCAGCAGTTACAAAAACAATAGCTGCTGTCCCTACATCTTCTGCAAGCTGTGATTTCAAATGACAATCTTCCCCATTTGAGGGCATGGGTCACTGGCTTTTCTAAATTAAGCTGTAATTTCAATGCACCTGATAATATGCTGAGGAAATAAGTCCATGGCCTTTCTAAAATCTTATGGTGACACTCCTCTACCTGATTATTATACAACCTTAAGTTGATAAACCAAATCTGGCTGATATCACCAATGGTGGATTCACAATGTTCATGATTACACAGCACCTGATTTCTTCTTCTTGCCCTGGACAATCCTTTGGTGCTCCTTAACTCAGAGGTAGTTAGGCTATTATGTCAATTAAACATTGCTGTGTTGAATGTGGCTTTGGAGGCTTGCACACTGAAAGCAGGGAACCCAATAAAGCAGTCACTATACATTGGAAAAAACCAATTAAAAACAGCCTCTAGCAGCACAAGTGCACCTTTAATTTAAGGCATGCAGCATCTGTTTCCAGTTCTGTACTGCAGTCCTCTGAGCTTAGCACTCATGAGCTCTGAGATAAAGGACATCCATCAAAGTCCTACCAAAGGTAATGGCCATCCCAACATCAACATAACTGGTGTCTTGGAGCCACATCCAGTTTTAATGAAGAAATGGTTAGGGGGGAAATGTTTATCTTTCCACTTAATAAGAAAAAGTCCTCTGTATATTTCAAATACTGTTTTTAGGCATGTGGCACCATCAGCATGCATAGCCCTTTACTCTGGACAAGAGAATTGTTGCCTCCTGCAGGCTAAATGCATAGCTATGTCTGGGTTTTTTCTTTAATGATAGGTGTGGGCAAGCAATTGTGATCATAGTGCATGTGGAGGACATGCTTATCCCAGTCCAATGGAATTTTTTTTGCTAAATCACATAGTTTTATGTGGCAGCTCAGTGTGTGTGATTTCCTTCCAGACTGCAGATAGGGAAAGAGAAATACAGATTTCTTCTAATGCTGCAGTCCTGATTCCATGCCCCCCCCCCCCCCCCACAAACACACAAAGTAATTAAGAAAATAAATAGCACCTTCCCCTCTAAAGTGCATCAAGCTTTGATGTTACCATGTTTCAGACCTTTCTTGAAAACATATTTGTTATCTCATGGCTGGGGGAAAGCCATAACTATCTTTGTACCAGATTCATGATTCTACTTGGTGTTTATTTCAAATGACAAGTTGTTTATAAATATAGTTAATAATAAAAATAGTTAATACAGCTGTGCACGATGCCTTAACAGTAACATGTATTTTGAACCTTAGTTGCCATTTGGCATGGATAACTAGCAGCTTGAGCCAAAACCTTCACAAAAATAAATGTTTGGCGGAAGTAAAGCCATGACATCAATATTGCTCTCTAAGATCATTCTGGAAAAGCAATACTCTCACCCCAAAGACTGACTTTGCTTAGTTTGTCTGCCTATAAAGTGCAGCTCTATGATCTGCAGTAGGGTAGAAGCAAAATTCCAAAGCTACCCGTAAAGCCATAGTGAAGGGTCCAGGGCATGGGCAGCTGGATAACAGATAAGGCACTAGGACCCAGGAAAAAAGGCAAGATGGTCAAAGCAAGAATCCAATTAGCAGTCCAAGTCACAAGTCCAGTATCAAACAGGCCAAAATCAAACCAGGAATCCATTGTAACAGGAATCCATAGTAACACAGTCCAAAAAACAAGGGAGTAGTCAAACACAAGCCAGAAGTCAAGAATCAGGGGAACAGCATGAAAGAGCACATACCTAGGAGTATGAACAGGGTTTAGAAGCAACATACAGGAGCCAAACACATCAAGAAAACCAGCATAGCTAAAGTTGCTTGGTGCGGGGGGGGAGGGGGGAGAGCTCCAGTTCTTAAAGAGCTCTTCTGCCAGGGCTCCCAGGTAGTGCTCATGAGTGCAGGCAGCTGCAGCAGAGTGTAGGACCAATCCCACAATTATCAGGCCCAGATCCTGGCAAGAGCCTGACTTTCATTCATTAAACCAGGCTTCCTTGCACACAATCAGGTTGAGTGGTAGGCAACTACATTAGGATCAAGGCCGGGATTGTATGTTTTCAAGCTCAGTCTCCACAGTTAGGAACTTGGTGTGGTTGGGGACACTGATACAGCTACTACTCCAACAGAGAAAAGGGTGCACTGCATGTAGAGTTACCCTTCTAAATCCTCCCTCCACACATTATCTACCATAACAACCATAGTGCTAATACAGTCTAAACACAACCTATTTAGTTCTGGCAAACCATTTATCAAAACAAACAGTTCAATAATCTTACTTTCTGAAATAGACCAGTTCATCCATCCCTTATGGATACAATTCATCATAGAATCATAGAACAGTAGAGTTGGAAGGGGTCATGAAGATCATCGGGTCCAACCCCCGATGTTGCTGGACACCAGTTTACATGATCCCACTAAGATGACCATTTTTGGCCATGTTTTGCCATGATTGTCTCTAGTGTGGGGGAGCCCACAACCTCTCTAGGCAACTGGTTCCACTGGTTCTGACAGCGAGGAAACTTTTCCTGATACAGTATCTTGCCTGAATCTTGGCTGTCACAACTTGAATTGATTATTTCGTCTCCTATACTCTGGTGTCAGTGAGAAGAGATCTTGACCTTCCTCTTTGTGACAGTCTTTGAGGTACATCCCTTACAAATGAGTCTTGTCTCTTTGCTAAGCAAATGCTGGGATATGTACAATAAGAATGCATAAGGATTTTTCCAGAATGAGGTATAAGGTCAGCCAAGGTCAAAAGCCAGGAAACCAATGAAGCAAATATAGTCTGAAACCAGAGTAAGGTAGAAGTCCAGAGGTCAATAGCATGGAGATTCTTTCCCACAAGGGGTTGAGAGAGAAATCGTGATACAGAGATTAGACCTTCAGTTCAGACATCATTTCCAGCAGCTCTCAAGTAGCCCTATCCAGTTCTAAGCAGCACCTAGCAACTGAGGCTAGCCTATTACAATGTTTTGGGTTGTGAAATGGTGGCTTAGCATCCTTCTCTGCCTCTCCAGAAGGCATATTCAAAGGCATCACCCCAATGGTTCCAGACCATCTTAAGTAATGCCAGGGTCTTTGGAGGCACCACCTGGTTCTGGAGGTTTTGGCTTTTGTGAAGATGGTTCTAGTGGTGCCATAACACCTGAGACCATGACTGATAGAACCTAGCTGTTGTTATACCATAAGAACCAAATCTATGTACCCATTTTCATGAATGATGCATCCTGAGCATTAAAAAAACAGCTAAAACAGCTAAACCCTTCTCCTAAGTGCAGAGGGTACCGTCAAGCAAAGCATTACCATCTGGTTCTATTGATTTTACAAACTAGATCTTAGAAAGTGGTTTTACCAAGTGAAAAATGCTTGTCCACAATACTTTTATTCACACATACTATAATATACTACAACATGATCCTTTAAATCCTTCCCAAATTACTTTCTCTGTAGACAAGCCCATTTCCTAATCATTTATCAACTTCCTTTTCTTTTGAACATACCCCTGTTTCCTGCCACCTAAATCCCCAAAATTCTGCAATGACAAAATAGCTTGCTCAGGGGGAAACATACAAATTAGGCAACTTCATGGACATTTTTATAAGCATATTATTTATATGGAAATTAGTTTGACCACAGAACAGAATTTTCCTTCATACAAAGTAAAAAGAAACCAATAACTTGAGCCCTCCTGCCATCCTAGACACAGAAACCATGTTGTCCTTCCTCATTCATCTACATCTTCTTCCACTCATACATTGCATTCCTCACCTAGAGCTGAACAGGAGTTTGTGATAAGGCAGTGGATCAGAAGCATCTCTCCCACACTTGCTGGCTGATACTGTGGTTTTGGCTATGCAACCAAGGGCAAATGCCACCCTTGGTTGCATAGCCAGAAATGTGGCTTCTAGATCAAGAGAGGTATTACTACCACTCTACATGACTCTAGCGCGCCCGCAACTGGAGTATTGTGTTCAGTTTTGGGCCCCTCATTACAGAAAGGATATAGTCAGGTTAGAGTCAGTGCAGTGTAGGGCCACAAGGTTGGTGGCCGGTTTGCAGGGGATGCCGTATGAGGCGAAACTGAGGGAACTGGGTCTCTTCAGCCTGGAGAAGAGGAGACTCAGAGGGGATATGTTGGCGACATACAGGTATGTGACGGGATGTCACATAGAGATGGGTAGAGACCTGTTCTCCCCTGCAGAGGAAGGCAGGACGCACTCCAATGGAGCAAAGCTCAGGGAGCCAAGGTTCCATTGGATGCCAGGAAGCACTTCCTGACAGTGAGAACCCCAAGGGTGTGGAATGGGCTTCCCCGGGAGGTGGTTGAGGCCCCATCGGTGCGGGTGTTCAAGGATAGGCTGGACATCCACCTGGTAGGCATGTCGTGAGTGGAGCCGGCTGGTGCCGGATGTAAGACTAGATGGCCTGGGAGGCCCCTTCTGACTCGCTGTTTTCTATGTTTCTATGAGTTGCCCACTAACTAGTATTTTCCTATTGTGCTTTCCAGAGGTGGAACTGTGTTAGTCTGCACTGTGATGACGACAGCAACAAACAAGAATCATGTGGCAACGTAAATTTAAACTAACACATTCATCATGGCATAAGCTTTACCCTCCACAATTGCAGGAACATAAGCCCAGAAGTTGCGGGGTTATTATAAATAATAAGGTCAGAGGGAAATGAAGGGTAAACAAGTGCAGACAGTGACAATTTGATTAAAGGTTGAAATATCTATGCAGTATAAGAATAGTGACCCTTTATAGTTAATAACAGTTGAGAAACACAATCAATTTAGCAGTGCTTGGTGACAGGACAGAAAACCATTGACTCTCTTCAAACTCAAATGCACAGAATGCATAGAAATAGAATGCAGTTTCAAATTGCAGTGTCCCCCTGAAATATCTAATGTTATGTACTCGCAGAGAAAGAACTTTCAGGGGCCAGTTCTTGACAAGTCAGATTCTTCAGGAGTAGAATGCTGAAAACTTGAAATAATTAAGAGCAACACCACTATCTCTATCAAGTGTTGAGACTGAGCTGTGGGATAAGAGTAGTTAGTTAAACAGAGCTAGTCTTTTAAAGTGGAAAGCAGGGGAGTAAAGGAGATGCAAGGGTGATAGAAAAAAAGATTCATAAGCAACTTGCGCCCAGGCTGCTTAGGACTTTTATATTGCAGCATTTCAAAATGGTGCGTTTCTGAGGAAATTGCTTTCCTGTTGATTCCCTTGGAGTTTCTCCATTTCCATTCTGCAACTGTAATGATTTTTTTAAAAGCCTGGCTATTTTAAGTCACAAGGGGGATGTCAGATTTCCAGCAAGTAGCAGATACTTTGAGAAAGGTGGTGGGAATAGGAGGGAGAGCAAGAGAAAAAAAGGGGGGAATCCCATTTAAAATGTTTCCTGTCAAATTTTAGGGATGGGATAAGTTTCCAATAATTTTAATCGTGGAAACGTGAAAATAAACACCAATGTCTGAGGACTGGAAACATCAAAATGGCAGCTGGAAATTCTCTGGCATCTATCAAGAAAATCCAGCAAGTCTGCTAGGCATTGCAGATCCTAATTCTGAAAACAGTATTATTCCACTGAGCAGGTGAAAATTCAGAACTCATGATTTCAAATCAGGATATTGATTTCAAAGAACAGGGGTAAAACAAATGAACAGTCCTCACACATTATACCACTGTTGGAAAAAAGATACCACCCCCTGGTCTTTTTGCAGCCCCTTGACACTGCAATTCCAACAAAATTCACCAGCAATGGTGAGGGGATGCCTCCTTTTAAAGAATACCTTGTACTTTGCAACAAAACGTTAATGGTGGGGCAGGGGCAGTGGTAGCAAAAGTGGAGTGGCTTAATGCATTTTTCCTGTGAAGTATTTTTATAGTGCTCCTCAACCAATGACAGTCCCAGGGCAGCTTTCATTTAATCAATTGGATTGCCCAAGCCAGTGGTCTTACAATCTAAAAAAGAGAAGAAAAAAGGAATGGGGAGGGGAAGGGGGGATCAGTTCTTTCAGTAGGACTAGTAGATTGATCCTGCTAGAATGGCTGCGGTGGTGCCATGTGAGATAGGAGGAGCATTTATGGAGATAGTTTTCAGCAGGGTTGGAGCGAAATGATTTAATGAATAGATGAAAAGACTGTGGGGTTCCAGCCCCTGTTATGGCTAAACACGCTCTGTCCAGACACATGCCAGCCACACACACATCGGTGAGCATGTAAAGTTTAATTATTTAGTTGCTGCATTTTAACTTGTAACTTTATGGTTTTGTGCATTTTGGTTGTGAATTATGTTGCATTATTGAATAATTGCTTAACCTCCCCCTCTCATTTTATTATCATTCAGCAATTTATCTTATATATTTATTTTTATTAGTTGTTTTATTAATTTTGATATTATTGCTTTTATTGCATTATTGCTTTTATTGTATTTGATTGTATGTAAGCCACCCAGAGACCCTATGGCTAATCTGGCAGCATATAAACTAAATAAAGTGCTATGCATGTACCAATGTAGCCATGAAATGCTTGTCCACGAGAAAGGAGGCCCAGGGTCCCCACTCCTGTTGCACTTACAGCCATATGGCCCCTTTTCATGCTTGCCAAACTCATGATCAGAGGGAACTGCTTGCAACAGGAGGGATTTTGTATTGGTCAGAAATCTCTGTATGGACCACTTCCTGCTTGCTTCCACCATGACAGGAAGAGCCCAGCAACACTTAAGATACATCAGAGACTTTAATTTTGGAGGGCTCTGTCAGATAACTTAGGATTGCTCTTTCAGATGTTGAACAGAAGCTGCTGTTCCATATTAGAGGTCAGCTTCAGTTTTGTTTGGTTTTTTAAATTCCCTGCTATGGCCAAACAGACTGGAATCAAGATAAATTAAAAACAAATAGGGGCATTTAATTCTCAGCATTACTACATGAAATTAATTAACATCCTCCCCTCCCCCCACCCATCACACTGAGCAACAGGAATATTTTAATTTCAGATACATACAGAAAAATAGGGAAATAGTCTTTGAATGCTTCAGAATAATATTTGATTTCTACTCTGCCTTCAAGGACCCACAAAGCCTTTCACATCTAAGATGCACTTAACATTCTTAACTCTGGAGGCTTGCATGCACCCACAGCATGGAATGAGGCACAGTGGTGGTGTTCTCCACCACCGATACAACTTGAGCCATATATTTTCCTTGTATGGCTGTTTTCAGCATCAGGGAGTGGGAGAGAAGCTTGATCTGAGGTCAAGCTTAGCCTGAGTCTCTGCCTTATGCCAAAAGAAGTAATTTTTAAATTGGGTGTGTGACATTAGCACAACATTACTCAGCTATCAGTTAAGTTTTCCTGCACCAAAACACAGGTGTACTAAACGGGTCTCTTCTAAAAACATACTGGCTTTTCCTGTCTTTGGCTAAAGAGCTGATTCATTTGGGTTCAGTATTGTTACAGTGAACTCCTTCAATACATAGTTTGGATACATTTTTGAACCAAGAACTGCACCACAAGATTCAGAAGAATTATATAATCCAAAGGATAACTGCATTCTGATCCACAAAGTGGAAATTAGGTCGATTAACTTAAAAATGCAGACCAAAACAAAATCCTCCCTTATCCTTATTACAAATACCAGGTTTTATATCAACAAAGAGGAAAGTGTATGAGTAAAGTATGAAGGATCTCTAAGACCTCCAAGGAATTATGAGGGGCCATTGCAGACATTCTCCTATACAAAAAAAAAAAAAAAAAACAATGACCCAACACCATGTATATTTATTTTCATGGATGACATTAAAGAGGCAAGGGCAATCCTATGCAAGTTTAAACAAACAAACTGGGCAGCACAGCCTTTTTTCATCCTAAATTTTCATAGGATTGTGCCCTTAGTTGTAGTCTTTTTTTAAATGTGCCATTGATTACTTATCTGGGGTAAGTCATCAGATGGACCCACCTATGAGATTAACAACACGATTATCATGAACTTATTACATGAGAAATTGATTCAGAGCAAGTGTAAGCAGAGACCATAATCAGATGGTTCCTAACCAAATGGAGGCCTTGATGCATCATTGTGTCAAAACTGACCAAGGATGGTGGAAAGTAGTTAAACATCATACATTGTATGACAAAATTGGCTACTGGGAAGGATTGTAGAGACTCCTTCACTTGCATAGCTATAATAAAGAAAAGCTGATTATTTCCTCCTCCAGGTTTCCCATTTAAAGGAAAAAGGTTAAGCAATTGAGTTGGCATCAGTTGGACCACTAATTCATCTCTATGACAACACTAGAAGGGGCCACAATTTAATCATACCAATTATACCAAGACATATGTGAGGATGCATGGGTGTGGTTTATCCTCTTTTTAAAAAATATTTTATTTTCTTATGAAGTAGATACAAAACACATTTCTTTAGTATAAACAAACAAAAATCAATCACTGGGTGAATTGCCTATGATTAAATAGTGACATTTTATAATTAATTAGGGGTACAAATGTACATATGATTATTATCTGTCTCATTGCTTTTCACATATATTGATTATGCTTTTCTAATCTCAAATAATCTTTCCAGCATGAACCATGTTTGAATAGAGGTACCATGTTTGTACTATTATTTGTGTAATTTATTAAAGCTTCCCAATTTTCATAAAAACAATTTAATTTTCAGACTGATGGTATCACCCTGTTAGTTTTTTCTTTAAGGCAATTGACCAACACTTATCTTTCCAAATTGGAAGAAAATTCATTGATTCCCCCCCTGCCCAGGATGTTGCTATTGTTTATCATACTGTTACCAATGTAAATATAAATAAATCTTTATATTTATTTTTTGCTTGTTTTGTCAAATATGGATGCAAATATGGATGAAAAAGAAAATTCATTTTTTTGTTTGTGATTTCTTTCACTTCATGAAATACATTTCTCCAGAACTGATTAAATGTTGGATATCACCACCACATTTGGAAAGGTGTGCCTGTTCAGACATCTCATCATTTCTGTACACCATCTTTGCCCAGTTTTGATGGAGAGAGACAATAATGCATCAGCACCTCTGTTTGATTAGGAACCAACTGATTACGATCTTCAAAGACTTGCTCTGAATCAGTATCCCAGGTAAAAAGCTTGGGATAAACATGCTTTTAATCTGATAGCTGGGGTCAAACAAACTCAAGCTGTTGTAATTTGGCCCCACTAGAGTGAGATGTTACCTATGCACCAGTCCTAGTGAGCTTTCCTTTATTTTGCTTGAGATAGCGGAGTGCAGTTTGGCCCTCACTGGTTCTTCATTTATTTTTCCTAATTTTTCCCCAAACCTATTTTAGTCTCTCTGTATATAAAAACATACTTGATTTCAGCTAACATGTCATATATTTTAGTAACCATAGTTCTATTTCTAATTCTGTTTGTACTATGTTTGATTCAACATTTTCAATGAGTTTTTCAATTGTTGTTTTACTTGTGGGTTTGCTATGAAGTGCAGTATTCATTGTCATAAGCAGATTACTGCCCCCTTTCCCTCTTCAGCAGACTTAAGGCAAAGCCTTAAGATGCAGTCTTTTATTTGAACTCTATAGGCTACAAGGAGCATAAATCAAAGCAATGAGCTCTTTGAAATGTATAGTAGCATCTGCCCATGTGAAGAGCTGAATGTAAACTGAAACATCCTATCCTTCCCTCCCTTTCAGAAAGGTTCTGACTTTCAGGGTGGTTCCTGCCACTTGCAGGATGGACCATGGGAACATTGAACACTTTTTAATTGATCTGCTTGCTTTGCTTGTTGTCTCCATATGGGGTCAAGGAACTCCCCCTCAGTCTCCAGTCCACCCTGTCTTGTCTTCCCACTTTTCCAAGGCTGCTGGTGGGGGTGGGAGGGCTGGTTCTTCACTTTGTAAGCCTGAAACTGCAAAGTCATTTGCGCCCCCCCCCCCCCGCCCCAAGAATCCATCTGGGGAAAATGTGCCTTGAGAGAGTTGGGCACTCCCCCTACAGTAACCAGTCTATATTTCTTCCTTGCATGTATTCTTTAATTGGTTGACTTGCTGTTGACTGCATGCCTATGAATAACTATCCTAGGGTGCAAGCCTGCTAGACAGACTATAGATGGCCACAGGAAAATTCAGAGCCTCGTTTCTGAGCTCAGAAATGGTGTAAATTGGTGTTGGGATGGTGTAAATTGGCGTCCTGCAACATGACCTTCATTACGCCTTCCAACTCTACTCTTCTATGTTTCTATGAAATGCATTCCGAGGTTAAAGCTGGGTCTCCAAATTCAGACTGCTTCTGCTCTGCTCTCCAGCCAGCATGGAGAGAGCAGTGCTGAATATGCCTTCAAGGCTGGAAGACTGACCTCAGAGCCAGTGTTGGTGAGGGAAGGAGAAAAACAGCCATCTAAGCTTTTGAAGGGCAGGCATAGCACAGAAGTGACTTTCACATCTGCATTCCTTCTGTCTTGAATAGGATGGCTGTAATCCTCTAAGTTCAAAGGGTTATGGGTAGCCACACTGAATCACTGTTAGTCTATATAAACCTGTTCCAAATTAGATTTTTAAAAATTCTAATTTATAGAAAGAGGAATGGTGCTGGTGCTGGAGTGAGAAAGCATTTTTTCCTAGTTTCTAGTTCCACATGAATAAAAGTGTTCACTGTAAATTTCATTTCCCCCTATCTGTTAAATCTAATTGGCATGCCACTAATTTTTGCTTTAATCCAGTTATCTTTCATATTGTTATAATTAAAATTTGAACTAGTGGTATATGATGATCTAAATCACAGTGAAAACTAGTCTCTAGGTTTCCTACATCTCCCAGTTTATAGTGTTGATAGAAGGCTTGTTTGGGTAGCTGTGTCTTTTCTCCCTATTCTGTATAAATTTTGTTAGGTGTGCTATGCTGTTTAGCTATTTTGTGATTAATAAGTAAGGGTTGAAATAGGTATAACATTTTTGGTAGAACTGTCATTTTTTCTGCAGCAATTTTTCCCTGCCCATAATTATGATTTTTTCCAGGATTTCAAAGAATTTATAATGTTCTTATATAGAAGAGTGAAGTTGTATTTTATTAACTGATACAAAATTTTGGTATATACATTCCTAAGTATATTATTGTTCTATTAAAAGTTGAAATGTTTACGTTCTGCTTTTTCTGTTTTAGTTAAATTGGGTGGCAATATTTTTATTTTTCCTTATTTATTATAAGGCCCATTTGATTTTATCTAATACTGGATCAGACAAGGTTATTGCTATCTGAGCTGTGCATAAGTGAGCCTACAGCTTTCCCCTTTCAGCTAGAATCTTTTTTCTTGCCTGATGACAATGGCTAACTGTTCTGTGGGAGGGGATGCTTTACTAAAGACTCCACCTACAATTTTTGCTTCTGTGCTAGCATTTGGTTCAGGGCAAGCATTTTGTTCAAGTGGCAGGATACAAGGGCATCTGAACTAGGGAGAAGTAAAACAAGAAATGTATTTCAAAATATACAATGGAGTAGCTTCACTACAACACAGGCTGCATGGCTAGGGCTTAGCCCCAGAATATCAACAGTAGGCCACACTTGTCTGCATGTAGTACATATGTTTCTCCTAACTGCTAAGCCACCAAGTCAAGTTGGAGAACAACTTTTTAGGGAAGGGCTGACACATGACATTTTAAGCTATAATTTTCTTATTAAATTGCACTGAAGCAAGGAGGAGGAGGAGGACCAGAACTCCAATTCCTGGCATTTCCTTCCATGGAAAACAAAAGTGTTAAAGGGCATTTTATACCCTAGTATCAGGACCCAAACACAAAATGTAAGACCCAACCATTGGTCAGAATGTATAAGCTGCATGCCCACTTCAGTCCTTGCACTCACCCCACCTGTTTTTAAATGGATATGAAGTTGGGGTTGGGTGGTTAGAGAGAGTGTTTCTTCCAGTGCCCATTTCAGAAGGCAGGCTCAGCCCTACTGTCTTGTCAAAGACATGTCCCTTCTTGTCATTCTTGAGGCAGCCTCAATTTCTCATAAACATCAGGAGTGCAGGTCATGGGGGAAAATCTGAATCCTAATAAGCAGTAGAACATCCTGAAAAAAGACAGGGTTTGCAAAGGGCCTAGGACAAACAGAAGCCAAGAAATCCAGGGTGAGAAAGGCACCCGGGCATCCTCACAGAATCATCCACCTGGCACAATGAGGCTCATGGCCACTTGTCAAAACTGTAAGGCAGGTGGTAGGCATTATCACTGCTTTTCGTGAGTAAGCAGCAAAGCAGGCAAGGCTACTGTTTTTCATCTCAGAAGAATCCTGCTGAGATGCCACACCAGCAAGAAGGTCTGTGCTTTCATCAGGCTGACTTCCTGTGTGAAGCATCTGGACTGACCCCAGACACTGAACACACTGAGGGACATAGTTCTGCTGTGCAAGATGGACAAAGAAGGACATAGGCAACACTATTTCTACCATGTGCTGAAAATAGTCTTGGTTAGCCTTAATCTGATTTCAACTCTTCATCAGATAGTCTATCTGCATTTCAGCTTACATATGCTTCCATAAGGTAAAGAAGTTTGCTTCATTTTAAGACATAAGAAATTCAGGAGCTTAATTCTGACTCTGATCCACATTCCACCATTACACAATGCAATTAAAAAAGCACCAAATACAAAGAGGGTCCTTTGATACAAGAGATCTTTGGGTTGTTTCATACCTTGTGGTGTTAGGTGAGATCCTAAAGGTGTTCTAGTCACCAATACAAATGTGATGTACTCAACAAACACATGTCAAACAGATATACCTGCTGGGGAACCAGGATTGACCACAGACCTGACCATTGTGTGTATATGGTGTGGTAAACTTAGGCGTGCTATTATGCAGTGTGTAAAATGGCCCTTGGTACATGGCAGATTTAGTGAATGTTAGCTAGATCTAAAGGAATTAGACAACTTTACAAAACCTTCAGCTGCCAGCTCTGCAGAATTCTCAGAGATGGCTCAAGGCATTTTACAGCCTTAGTCCCACTCAGGGAACCATTTCCAGAATGACAGCCATGTTTAGTGGTGCAGTTTGGTCATTTTGGACTATTGATTTAATGATATGATGGGAAAGGAGGCATCTGTCGTCATCAGACAGGCTATGACTCTTATCATCCCCGATCAATTGCCTTTTGGGATGCTGGGAAACAATGTCCTCATTGCTGCTGTCAGCTGGGTATTCTTGTTCTTTATTACTTGTATTTTAGTTTGCTCCTTTAAAAAACAATTGTAGATTGGGTGTTAAAAACATGCCTTGAGGGCCTGTTCTGACAGACAGTCTAGATATAGTTAAAATAGAGTATATAATGGTGGAAGCAGAAAATGCTCAAGACAAGAGTGAGAGGGTTATCCTTATATAAAACCAAATAATTGACTTTAGTTGGACTAAAGTCTCAAGAGAAAAGTCATCATCAGGCTGGTTTGGTGAGCAGAGTACTAAGTAGTATGACAAGCCGTATCACTGTGTTCTGCTACTTTATAGTGTGTCTGAAAAACAGGCCCTAGATGGTGCTATGCATCAAAGAACACACTTGACAGGGAGCAGATGAAGCCATGCAATGTCACCTAGTGCATTCCTTCACTTTCCTCCCTCCAGTTCTATGATATGCCAAATGTCAGCAGTTCTTTGATGCCACCTAGTGTAAGTACAAGAGAAGTGTCACTACCCTTCCAAGATCAGCAAAGCAACACATTGTAGTTCAAACGTTCAATGTTCAAAGTGTTGCACAATCAGTTATCTCAGTAATTCTTGCAAAAATAGAGAATCCCTCCCATGTTAGGTAAGGATTATGACATTATGGGTGGAGTGAGGAATTGACATAGACAAATAGTTAGCTTATTGACTGAACTATGCCAGGGTGGAGGACTGAGCATGACCCTGGAGAAACCAGAGATAGCTATGTGTGATGTCCACAGGCTGTTCTTGATGAAGAATTTGCTGTCTGGATAAAACAAAAAATAGGTATACTGGCTTCCATAGAATAGCTTAACACTTTCCTTTCTCGGTTCATGTGAAGATTGCCAATTTTGCTTCGGTTGAAGCCTTCTCAAACCAATCACAGAATATGCATGATGTCCCAAGCACATCCTCCTCTGTCAATGGTCACCAGCCCCCGCCCCCCGCCTTAAGGAAAGTCAGTAATAGGAACCAGAGAATGGGGAGCCACCTTTGACCTGTATTTTTCAGTCATGAGTTGCCAGGCTCAGAGTGAGAGATGAGTATGGACCCAATGGATCTCCCCTTTCTGCTCTGTCATTACAGTGCCTCAGCCCCCCTCCCATTTTTCTTCTTATGGTTTGGGGGCTGCAAAAGCAGCTCCCTTGGCTTTTAAGAAATCACCTCTTTAGACTGTATCAATAGTAGGAATTGAGATAGCCAGTATGATATATCTGACAGTACAGACTCTGCTACCTTGGAACTATAAAAATCAGCAACGTAAGAGGAAGCTCTGCCTGTACCTCCTTATAAAATATCGCTAGCACTGTAGAACAATATTTTAAAATTGAGGAATGGAAAATTAGCAGAAATAAGCTCTTTGGCATGGATTTTCCATATAGCATTCAAAAAGTATGGAAAAAACTTGGGCGCAGCAGCCTGCACAGATATCACCTCCACTGAAAATGAAGAGGGGAAAGAGAGTTTTGCTGATCTGTATAAAATGGTGGCAGCTTCTCTAGGTAACTTTTCCAGTCAGTGCTCAAGTGCAGAGAGTAATGTGTCCGTTTGGAAAGGACAACTAATGAGGTGACAGGGAGAATTCACTGATCCCAGAGAACAATAATCGTGAGTTGTCTTGATCATCCACTCCCTTGTTTAGGAGGTGCCTAGCACTTTCAGGCAGGATAGTGGTGGAAATAAACAAGTAGTGTTCAAATTATGGGGAATAGATGGGAAGTGGGGCCTTTCATCTATTCAGCAAGCCCCATCATCAAGCTCCTCCCCAAATAACCAAGTTTCAACTCTCCTTACCAGTTAACAGGACCATCAAAAAAGGTAAGGGGGTGGGCATGCAATGTCTCCCTTCCCACCTGCAGTTCAAATGCAGAGATGCAGAGTACGAACACAAAGTTTAGCGGTGCTCACTGAATACCACTATGAGCTGTAAGTTAATTCAAGGAGTTTCAAAATGTTTTGGCCAACTTTCTCAGAATGTTATCAAGCAAGGCTGGAATGGGGCTACTTTTAAGCAGCCTTTCCATTCTACTGCCCTCTGGATGTGTCAAACTACAAGTCCCATCCTGTACCTCTGGGAAGACTGCAGGTTGGGAAAGGCTGGCTAAGGGGTCCCTGAATATAACTCCTGCTGTTTAATTCTAATGTGTAGGCACTGGATGCACTTGCTTGCTCTTGTGCTCAGTGCTCTGTTTTTTCAAAGAGGAACAGCCACAAACAAGAAAGGTTGTGTTAAGTTTTATAGGTAAAAGAGAAAGGATGGGGCTACAAGAATAAATGTTTTTCTGCATATATTACTAATGGGCAGGGCATCTGGTCAAGCTCCCTGAGTTGAGTTGGCTAGGTGGACCAACAAATGGTTTGATAATTAAAGACAAAGGTAATCTGAACAAAGGCAGTAGAACGGAAAGGCTGCTTAAAATAGCCAAGTGTTTGTCTTCTGGGAACTTACAGACTAGGCTTTTGTTGTGTAACTGTTCTTCCCCATCGAAGAATTTCACAGGATCTGTAAATTGTCTTCTCCAATTTGAAACCACTATTTCCAGATGTTTTCTTAACACAGAACAGAGAAAGCTGACAAAGGAGCCATCTACCTGGAAGTACAGCCATGTAAATCAAAAAGTAACCTTTGCATATAGTTGGTATTCTGCACAGAGATGAAGGGGACAACTAGCCCTAAAGCCCCACTACAAGCCGCCAGCAATTCTATTTTAGTTTCTACTCACAAAGGACAGACAGAAGTGGGCACAAGAGACACACATTTCCTGTAAAATACCATTGATCTGATAAAAGAGCACCTGCTTGTCTTATTGTTAGAGGAGGAGCCCTGTTAGACTAGCTTACCGTAGCCATGAGAGCGCTGCTATTCCATGAGCAGTGCCCATACAGTTGTCATAATGGTTAAAATGGTTCCATCAGTCAAATGGGTCTTCCCCCAAAGGCTGGCATTCACAGTTGGCCATTCCATGGCTTGGATTGCCCAATGGGTTCCTCCCAATAGCTGGGTCATTTAAAGCTTTATCCCACCTGCAAGGGATAAAGAAGAGCAGCTCTCACACAGGTAACATTTAAAGCAGGGGGTTGAGGCTATTTAAGCCGGAAGAACAGATTCCATTTTGGAAAAGTTCTTAGGCTACATTCCAGTGGTAAGCAGGCCCAAAATTCCAAAAATAACCAGTACATTTTAGCTTAAAATCTTTTCTGAAAGTAAAGAAAAGGATTATGCTGTCTGGGGATGATAGGAGTTGTAGTTCAACACATCTGGAGGGTAGCAGGTTGATAACAGATGGGCTATATTGTGGGTATAGCCTACTGAGACATGCTTCTGTATAGTAAAGTGGAAACAACAGCCAAGTTGTGCATAAGGGTGATGGCCCCAGTCAAGTTTCATTCCTGGAGGACTGTGGTTCCTGCACCTACATCTGTGTTCATTGTCTGGCAATGATTTGCAACAAGAAAAGCGGAAACAACACAGCAAACACAAAGAGAAGCATGTCTTCAGCAAAGAGACGGTAACAGCTTTTAATCAGACAAGAGTCAGTACACCCGTTAAGACAAATACTGTTTGCCTCTTTTTGGAAATTCCTTCACATACCAGCAGGGAAGAACAGTTTTCCTCAGGAAATTAAAGCCGTGTGCGAGCCAGTGCTTCACTTTTGTTGGTTTAATTTTTTCTTTCCTCCTGTGACTATTTACATTACAGTACCTCTTTGTGATCAACTGGGAGGCCAGGAGAGGAGTGTGTGTGTTTATAATCATGGACATTATGTGCCCAAGTCAAGAAAGGCAGATCTGATTATTTATAGATTTGTACATTATACATACATACATATATTTATATATTTGTGTGCAGACACAGATACTTTGCTCTCCTTTTTGAAGTATTAAAAATTGATCAGCCTTCAATCTATAAAAAATACCTAACTCTACAATACAAGATAGAAAATGAAAATCTTTCCCTCTCCGAGTATATGCTGATTTGCACCCAAGATTCCTCTGGAAATGTACATTACGTGAATTCTTCTTCCTCAAGGTATGGTGGAGAGGAACAGGCGGGCAGTATCTTGATAAGAAATGCAAGGATGTTTGCATTTTGAGAACTGTTGTACCAGCAGGTGAGCAGCTCCTATGTCCCTCACCACATTCCACTTGATCCCGCCAGAAAATTACAGAAGCACGGACCTACTATTATTGTTCAGCATTTGTTTTGTTTTGCTTTGAAAATATTCACATCATCTAGCCAAAATATTCCTGGTGACCCAATAAATGAAATCCAGCTCAGTAGAGCAAAACCCCGTGACTGGACTGCTCCTTTGAACAGGTTTGGATTCACTATACATCAGTGGTGAAAATTCAAGCATGTTTTCAAGGTGACTAGAGCAGAGACTATCAGCTATCATCAATCACTCCTTATTCTCCGTGAAGACTAGATGCGTATGCGGTTCAGGCAGACATGAGAGACATCGCCAGGTTCCTTGTGCCTAGATGTAGCATGATTGCTTTGTGTGTGCTTTAGTGATGCAGAGGATGTCTAAGGGTTATTTAAGGGAGAAAAAAGGCACCCATAACATGTTCCATACTGTCCATTCCAGAGCCAAACCCTTCCTGGGGCACAGGTACTGGCACTCACGGCATGCCCTCTTTGGGCTCCTGAATCTCTTCTCCCCACACGCAATAAAGATGCAGCATAACAGGATCCATCATAGGTCTGCGCTTCACCTTCCCTTTTCCCAATTGTGCCATTAAAAATAGAAATCCAAGAACAAAGCATGTTTTAAAACCAATTCCCAAAGTCAGATTTTAAAAATTTAGAAGAAAAAAGCATAACCCTCTGGTTCGGTGGAAACAGTACATCTTTTAGGTATAAGCAAAATGAACTCTTCCCATAAAATTTGGGGCAGGTGTGGAGAAGGCAACTTATGTGCCCTCAACTGTTTTTCCAGTTTTCCTGATGACAGGATTCTTTTTAAATATCAGGTGGAAATGGGAGGTGGGAAGAAGATGCAACATGTTTAATTCATATCCCCCTCCATGAAGGTATGCAAAATTAAGTCAATGGCCCCAAATTTTGCCAGCTTTAACAAATTTAGATTCAGTATTCCTGTGCATGGAAAGATGGATACCACACCCTTCATTCTTCCAACTTTGTCAGTGAGACACAGCCTGCAACACAGGAAGCGTATCCGATGAAGGGGATACTGTTTGTTGCTGCATCTGACCAAGAAGAAGTGCAGCGGTAGGATAGCTCTGCCTCCAGCACTGTAGTGTCATCAGCTGAGCTTGTCCACCACAGGCCAGCCCACCCAGCCGCAGCTGGCTTCAGGTGCAGGAAGGTGCCTGTGGTATCGCCACCCACCACCACCGGATCTTCAACCAGATGTTGTCCATGGTCCAATCCTTTATTGCATCATTGGAAAGTCCCCTTTCAAGAGTTGTTCACCTCCCTCCAGGCCCAGTCTGGCTCGATGGGAAACAAACCAGTATTTCCTTTTTAAGGCAGCTCCCTCCTCCCAAAAGGGTGGGCAGGAAACACACACAGCTACGTGCAGTACCCTCCTCCCCGCCAAATTTTGTTGGATGTAAAAGAAACAATATGTTTTCACAGGCCAGGGAGCACAAAGCTTACGAACTAGGGATGGGCCAAAGGCAGCCTCTTTCTCCTTCTACTGGCTAAACAAGGAGAAGTCTCTCATATTTCTTCTTATGCTTGATATTTCTTAGAAAGCTTGTAACAGCTTTAAAAAGGGACATGCGGCTGAGTGTAACTGATGTGCCCTCACTGAGCTTTCAGGAAGAGATGGGAAAGCCAAGATGTGCAGGCAAGGTAAGGCAGGAGGGTATTTTGGAATCTCTTTTCTCCTCATCACCCCACTGTGACTGCCAAGCGGAGAAAGATTTGAATCATCTCCCCATGTCTCCATCCCATTCCTGTATCTGAGGCATGTAGACAGGTTGTGATCTTACAGGAAGGGGATTCAAGTTGCAGCCCAGCACCTACTCCTGTTCCACAGCAGGATGCTGGTGTACATTCACATCCCTGCCCCAGTTTTATGCCTTGTTCCATGACTTCCTGTATCCTCTTCTCCAGATTCCTTTTTGCCCCCTGCCCCCCAACCCCCACAAGCCAGGAGGGCACGAAATACCACTGGAGTCTAGGCAGCCATGCTGAATGGCTAGGTCCTCTCCCTTAAGTCCACCAGGATCCATCACCTAACCAATAGGACATGAGGCATCCTGTGCCTCCTTCACTGAGTGAAGATTTTGCCAGTGTCCTCCTCAGAGCAGCAAATCCAACACACTCAGGTGTCATCTGGCCCACAAGTCCATAGCTCTCAGCCTCCTACTTGACTTCCAGGATGGATGGGTTTGTTTCCATGATGGCCACAATGATCCGGTCAATGTAGTCTTGAAGTCGGAAATTGATTTCCTCTTGTTTGTGAATCGCCTCCATCAGCTATACAGTAAGAAGTGTGGGGAGGAGGAGGAGGAGAAGAAAGAAGTTAGTTACTGGAAGGCAACTCTGCTATGGCTAACTTTTGCCTGGGACAAGCTGTCTCACCGTTTTTGTTTCTGAGTTTTGTGTCTGAGCAAGGAGAGAGCAGGTTTGTCTGGGGAGGGGTATGTTGGCTGTGTGTATCCTGTACAATCATCATTTTCATTAGTTGTGTCTAATTTTAATCTTGGTTTGGTTTTTGCTGGCTCAAGGGCAGATTTGGTGGCCTATGTATGTTTTGGACTACCATTTCCATTCTCCCCAACCAGTACAGTCAATGTATTTTGTAGCCCAACTTATTGCAAGGAGTGCCTGGTTGAGGAAGGTTAATTGACTTATATTGACTGCTGAAAGGCAGAAGTGTATATTTTTGGCTCGAAGATGGACTGCATTTAGTATTCTCTTGTTTGTTGAATTCTATGAATACAGGGCAGTCCTCGGGTTACAAATGTCCAAGTTATGAACAAGCTATACTTATGAATGAACAGACATAAAGTCTATTAATTTAAAAAACAACTGCAGAAAACCTCATGAAAGGGGAGAGAGGGAGGCCTCCAAGTATGTCTTCTTGCCCTGCCCATCTGGAGAGGGAAATCTATCTGGCATTTCCTTGATGCAGAGGAGACACAAGTGAGTTGGGAGTGCTGCAGATATTTGCATTTCTTCCACTTTCATGGGGGTCCCATATTCCTAATTCCCATGAATGTGAAGGGCGAACTGTACATGATCTGACTTGCATACAAATTCAACTTAAAGACAAATGTCTGTTTTCTCAGAAATGAAACTTATTTGTAACCCAGGGACTGCCTATATTTAGGAATTTTGCATTACCTGAACATGTGTAGTTTTCGAAATCTTGAACTGAAAGTTTGTTATAAATTTACTGTAGCATTTTTATCACCTTTATATTTATTATTTTATTTATTCAATTATTTCTGTGTCACCTTTTGCACCTATGTATAATAGAAATATTTTAACGCTTTAAAATAGCATAACAGAAAAATTAAAGACAGAAAGAAAAACAATCTGTATTTTTGAATGATTTCATAATCATACAAAAATTCATAATCATACACGAGATTTATATGTTGAAAACCACCCAGAGAGCTTCAGCTATTGGGCAGTATAGAAACGAAACAATACGACACAACAGCTGGAAAAGAAAAGACTATTGGAGTAATCTTTAACCATCTAACAGCCTACTGCATCGCCCTTGTTTCTTCCCTGAGTTTGTCCCTGAATGAAATTTAAGACTGGCTGACACGTGTGCCTACTGTGCATGTCTTAACTAACATAGTTTCTCTCTCTCTCTCTCTCTCTCTCTCTCTCTCTCTCTCTCTCTCTCTCTCTGTGTGTGTGTGTGTGTGTGTGTGTGTGTGTGTGTAAATTAACAAATATATGAGCTGACCAGTGTTCCTTCCAAACATGGCTGATAGCAGAAAAAAATCTGAAATGAATCCATCCTATTTGCATCCCATCTTTCTTCAAGAAGCTAACAAGCTGCCTCCCCATTTTAGGCTTTTGAAAATTCATAGAATTCCCCTTGCATCAAAATTCTTGCCACTATCTGATTTCCACTTATAATTATTTTAATTTCACCTTTGGCTGTTGTGAGGAAAATGGTACTCAGACTTTTTTGGAAGTCCCCCAACATTACCTCATCTCTGGAGACTGAGCTGATTTCTGCAGCCAAAGATTCAGAGAAGGAAGCAGAGAAGAGATTCTTGGCTCCTTGAATACTGAGGTTTATGATCTGCCCATTTAACTCATCATTCTGTTCCTTCAGGTTTCGGTTATCCTGTTTGCAAAGGGAATCCAAGTGTCAAGACTGCTGCTGCCATCAGTAACTACAGCAGGACAGGTACAAACATGCGAAACCACCCTATACAGAGTCCAGCCATCCAGTCGGTACTGTCTGTTCCAACCCAGATTCTCTTAACTGGAGATTCAAGGGCTGAACTTTGGGTCACAGGCTCTGTTGCTGCACATTGTAAGATAACTCTCCAAATCAGCTCAGCAGCAAAATTTCAAAGAAATGCACAAGGGCTGCCTTCTACTAGATCAGACATTCCATCCATCTACTTTAAGTGGCAGCACCTCGCCAGGCAGAACAGGGATTTCCCCACCATTTGCTACCTATCCCCTTTTAAAAACATGGTGATGCAAGTGACCGGACCAGGGATTTACTGCATGCCAAGCATGGGATATACCTCCTCCCCTTAATTCTGCTTCCAGTGTAGTTGGGAAGCCCTCACATTTGCTCTGCACAAATGCCTGGGCTCACCTGGCAGACTTCAGGAGTCTCCTAACTGCATGTTCGATATTTGGGTGAGGTAGCCAAGCAGAAAGGATGGGGTCATATGGCAACTGATTGGAAGGCTAATTCTCCGTTCACAGTCCCCAAAAAGGCCAGAAGATGAAGAACCATCCCAAGAAGCCACAACCTTGACCTACAAAGAGGGCATGTCTGAGCCACCCTCTGGAACACTGCAAGTGAAGAAGGTCACCAAACAAGCAGCAAGAAGATTCCGGAGGGAAAATCTGCACCTTACCTGCTTGAGCCGCCTGATCTCTTGCTCCAGTTCTGTCTCCCGCGTCCGGCTGTTGTATTCCTGGAGACCTATGCTACTGCTCCTACCCCTTCGCTGCTCTGCTTCCAGCTTGAAGAGCTGCAGATGCTCCAGCTGCTTCCTGAGGTCCTCAATTAGCTGCAAGGCAAGTCGATAGGTCTGTATGCTATATGCGCCTGGCAAAAAGCATGGCTCTCTATGGGCCAATAAGAATGCTGTAAATGTAAGTATCCCAAAGCTCTTTCTCAATGTATTTTTCCCTCACATGCACACACAGCAATTTTGCAACCTAATATCTGGATGGTATCCTGAAGCACTGCTTAAGACATTGGCCCACCCCAAAATGAAGTCAGAAATGGCATCCTTGCCTGCATCCAACAGCCATCTCCACCCTAAACTAAGAAGACCAATAACTTTTTATAATTGCCTTTTTGGCTGAAGAACAAGGCAAAATGTTATCTATTTATAAAAATGAACAGCAGCCTTCACTACATAGCACAAATGTTCTCTGCGCTAACCTAAAGGTGCCATCATTTCTGTTGATGATTTCTGGAGCCACAGTGAATATTATGCCCAATTCTATTAGCTCTCAATACATTTTTGAGTCCAACTAAAGATCCTGACGATCACTGATAAAGCCTCAGGCAGGGATGGGGAACCTCCAACTCCTGAGCCATGTCTGGCTCACCAGGCCAGCCCATCCAGCTACATGGCTTGCCTTGTAAGAGCTTATCCTTGCAGGGAAGGCAGTGGATTAGCAAGCTTGGTGTCTTGGTTGGGAAAGCACAAGCAGAGCAGAGCTGGTTCCTCAACGAAGACAATGGCAGGAAGAACTTCAGCCAGCACTTTGGCCAGGGACCTGACCATGTCAGGGCAGGGCCACCTATTAATGTATGTGGCCCCCGGGGGAGGCCAGGAGTACAGTTTGCTCCTGGACCCAGTTCCCCACACCCCTGCCTAAAGGGGAGTCCTCTCTGGTATCTGTTTGTCTGTGTCCTGGATCAGCTAGTCTTTGTTCAGGCCTTCTTTTAAATCTGCCGCTGTTCATGGTTAGGCCTTTCCAGGTCTGTTGCTGGTATAGGACTAGTGACAGGAAACACTTCCGCACAATTCTTGGCAACAGGTCAACTTTTTTTTTCCAGTTCTCATATGTTTGTTAGTATGGGAATTTGGATTATTACAGTTTTTAACTGCAAATGCTACTTCTATTTTATATTATGTATTATGTTACTACTTTATAATCATTGTTCACTCTTTCGGTTTTTTTTAAATGGAAAAATGAATTCTGACATAGAATCAGTGCATAAATAATGAATGTTGGCAGTATGCAGTCTAATAATTAACAACTTTAACCTTTAACACTCACCTTTTGTTACAACAAATTAGCAAGTTTTTCTCAATTTGTCTGCTCTATTATGCTTGTTGAAGCTTTGCTTGAGATAAGTTTTACTGTTTGCTTTGAAGTTTGCACAGGGCTTTCTCTGTTTTTGGTTTAAGGAATGTTATGTGGGAAGTTTGTGAAGAGAGATAATTGAATTATAATCATCATCCTACTTAATAAACTCTGTAAACAGTTTATCATGGACTTCAGTCCTCTGGGCTTGAATGGAGTGAAACCTGCTCATGTTTCTCTAGATTATGCCCACCCTCTAGTCAGCAGAATAGTTTCATAGGCAGCAGCTGGAAGGCAACGGATTCTGCTCACCTCCTGTGTGGATTCCTTTTCCTTCTGGAACTGGTGCTTCTCGTGGTTCAGTTTGTCTCCCAGCTTCCTTTTGTTCTCCTGCTCCTCATTGAGCTGTGCTGTGAGATCTTCTATTTCATCTATCAGCTTCCTCTTCTCCTGAAAAAGTTAGGGTTGAAAGGAAACAGGGCCCTGTTGGCAGCCTCGCTTTTCCAAGCACCTCCAGGGGAAGGACTGCATGTAGCTCAGGGGCAGAGCAAAAACACAGCATGCCCAAGGTGCTTGCATATGGGCACAGGTGACTGAAATCAGATGAGAGGAGTCTGGAATGGCAGCCACCATGGCTCAGCTTTGGCAATTTAAAAATTCAGAATCTGTCACTGCAAGGTAGCATGGTCATGTGGTCGCAAAATAAGGGAGGAATAACCTAGTCAGCACAATGGGAAATGAGAACAGTTGCATAATTTAAGTAGGAAACATGTACAGGATTCAGATAGTGAAGAGGGGAATGAAACTCAAATGTGGGCTGTTTTTTTAATCACTACCATGAACAAACAGTTTTTAAACCACTCTTTATGAGGTCTTCTAGGCAAGTATGGGGGTTAAGAGCACACAACGGGAGACTTCTGGTCAAGAACTCGGTGGGCAGGGTTAGACTGGAAGAGTGGACAGAATTCATCTTCCTGCATCTACTTGGCTTTTCTTTTACTAGAATCCTGGGATCCAACAACCAGAGCCTAGGGGTAAAGGATACACACTTAGAATTAAAAGGATTCTGAACCAGGAGTTAATTGCAGATGCTAGAACTGAAAGACATTTGCAGTCCTTCCATGCACACAAAAATACTTCTGGTTACTCCAAGCTTTCTTCATTTCAGCAGTATAATTTAGGGTTGGAAGGGGCCATGAAGGCCCTCAGGTCTAACTCCTTGCTGTTACAGGACACCAATTTACACCATCCCACTCAGATGGCTGTCCAGTTTCTTTCTGAATGTCTCTAATGTGGTTACACTGCCCTATTGCTCTGACAGCAAGGAAACTTTTCTTGATATCTAACCTGAACCTCAGTTGTCACAACTTGACTATCTAGCCTGGCTTGTCCATGTCCTACACTCTGGTAGCAAGTGAGAAGAGATCTTGATCTTCCTCTTTGTGATAGCCTTTGAAGTAATTATAGAGGGGTATCATGTCCCTAAGGCTGAACATGACCAGTTCTATCAATCTCTTCTCATAGGACAGTGTTTCTAAACCCTGGATTATTTTTGCTACCCTCCTCTGGACCCTTTCTATTTTTTTTTCTACATTTTTCTTAAATCTTGGTGCCCAGAACTGGACACAGTATTCCAGAAGGGGTCTGACTCATGAGGAGCATAGGGGACCTACTGCTTCTTGTGATTTGGAAGTACTACTTCTATTAATGCATCCCAAAATAGCATTGCCCTTTTGGTAACTGCACTGCACTGCTGGCTCATATTTAGTCTGTTGTCCACAATTACTCCAAGGTCTTTTTCTCTTTCAGTCCTATTGAGCCATGTATTCCCCATCTTGGATCAATGCATTTGGTTTCTTTTACCCAGGTGTAGGACTTGGCACTTGTCCCTACTGATCTCATTCTGTTGCTTTCAGCCCAGCATTCAAGTTTATCAAGATCGCCCTGGATCTTCATTCTGAGTCCTACTGTCGAGATGGCACTCAACATGTAAACAACCCACATGTTCATGAGCAATATTTATTGCTCCTTTATTGCTACTTGTAGACAAGTAGCAACTCAATAGATAAGCTCTTTAGCTGAGGTCTTTGAAATGCAGATGTTAATCCTCTAGTGGTGTCTCTCCCGAGCCCATGTGGGACGAGCTCTCTTGGTCACGCCTTTCTTCTCTCTGATGTAACAACCTCTGCTTTTGCTCGTATCTTCTTAGAATTCTGCGATTGGTCACAGAAAAGTCAACCAAGCCCCCTACGACTCCTGTGTCGTGTTCAGGAAGTTCAGCATCAGTGGGAGGAGGGGCAGCCTGCTCCAAGGCTCTTTTCCCTCGAGGCTCCCTTGCTTTGATGTGGGTTCGGGTTTTTGCTCAATGGGCAGGGAGTCAGGGGGAGGTGCGGCTATCTGCTCAGCCACCCCTAATCTAGGTTGCGGGGTTGGCTTTTGGGTACAGGGTCCCAAGTGCAAGACCTCCTTGTGGGGTGCTGTCTCTGTCGGAGCTTCAGGCACGACACCTACAGTGTCCACTATCCCACTCAGTTTTGTATCGTCTGCAAATCTGATCATTTTTCCTTGTACGTCTTCAACTAAATCATCAATAAAGATGTTGAAGAGCACTGGGCCCAGGACTGAATCCTGTGGCACCCCACTAGTTACCTCCCTCCAGTTTGAGAAGGTGCCATGGATGAGCACTCTTTGTGTCCAATTTAGCAGCCAATTTTGGATCCACCTAAAAGTGTTTCTAACTCGTCTACTTTTTGCAAATTTTGTTATCAGAATGTCATGGGACAGTATGTTGAAATCTTTGCTACAGTCAAGGTAAATTATGTCCACAGCATTCCCTCTGTCCATTTGAGAGGTTACCCAGTCAAAAAATGAGATTAAATTAATCTGACAGGATTTATTTTTGATAAATCTATGTCGGCTTCTATTAATCACTGCATTTTCTTCAAGATACTTGCTGCTATTGTTACAACTGGAAGCCAGAAAGTCTTGCCCATTACTGCAAATCACTCAGATATCTACCACTAGATCTTAAATCTACCTTCTTCTCACCTCTGTTTTAAGGATTCTTTCACAGCCTCACCCCATCTCCTAAATTGTAAGATGAAGGTGAGTGTCAAGATAAATCTACTTCTTAACCCAGCTATCAACTGCCAGCACCCTCTAAACTTTGGATTTAATTTTATATTATTTACATGATGCAATAGCTGCCAATTTCCAATATTTGGTTATACATATTTGAATGCCAATAATAAATTAGTATTTACAAGTCTAATTACTGTCATCTCTACAATAGAATGAAAAAGGCCAAAGGTTCAGTCCCACAATCCAGTTGATCACTCTTGACATTATAGTTCTACCTCTGCTGCACACCTGAGCATCCAAATCAACATATGTGATATATTCTGTCCAGTTTGGATACTGTCAAATTCCACCTACATGTTATACTGTGCTTGTCAGTTAATAAGTGGATGTTTTTTTATTATTATTATTATTATTATTATTATTATTATTATTATTATTA
>NW_025335684.1:13758059-13812940 GCF_004798865.1 Varanus komodoensis
GTCGCAGCCGCGTGCGTCTGCCTGCATTCGCTTGCCCGGGAGCGGCGCTCACTGTTCTAGTCAGCCATACACTCTTTTATTTGCATTCCCACTTCTACCCAATTTTTCATTTTCCACACTTCTTCCAATGCTTAGCATTCTGCAGTCATTGTGCACACTCAGTCTTTACTGGGCTGCATTTGGGCTCCCCTCCCCCCACTTAGTGTTTATCTTTGAATATTTTTGTAGCTCTGCAAATTTAAAGTCCCCCCAGATATGCTGACACTTCCCTTCTCAAGTGTGAGTGGTGTTGTTTTGGCAACATAAAGACCGGCACTCAGATCTAAACGTCATAGGTAGAAGGAATAAAATAGCAAAAGACTCATTGGGAAGATGGAATCCATTCCATTCCCAAACCTCCTGATAAATATCTGAACATAACATAAAGATACCTTATAATAGTTTCTTTTAAAAAAATCCAGCAACCGCTCTTCCTAAGTTATTAAAATCACAAACTGAAGTTGTTATTATTGCCACTTGAGCAGAATGCCTTCACTGCAGGTAGTAATATCAGGGAGATTCAGTCATGAACCTAACATGTTGTCTGTCTGTCTGTCTTTCTTACTTTCTTGTTTATTTATTTTTGGGACTTCTATGCCGCCCCATTCGCCGAAGCCTCGAGGCGGCTCACAACCATAAATAAACTTCAATAGAATAATATAAATTAACAATATAAATTAAGTCGCCCTGGCCAAAGAATAAAATGAATAAATAATATTAATTATAATAAAATTTGAATAAAAAGGTCTTCGCCGGACGTCGAAAAACAAATAACGATGGCGCCAGGTGGACCTTTCTGGGAAGCGCATTCCATAGATTGGGCGCCACCGCAGAGAAAGCCCTCCTCCGAGTACTCACCCTCCTAATTTCCTTCACGGAGGGTTCCCGGAGAAGGGCCTCTCCCGCAGATCTCAAGAGGCGGGTGGGCATATATGGACGTAAGCGCTCCTTCAGGTAACCAGGACCCAAGCCGTTTAGGGCTTTATAGGTCATCACCAACACCTTGAATTGGGCCTGGACTTCAATGGGAAGCCAGTGAAGCTGACGGAGGACTGGAGCCATGTGAACATAACACCCAGTCCCCGTCAGCAGCCTGGCAGCTCTATTTTGAACCAACTGAAGTATCCGGACCGTCTTCAAGGGCAGCCCCACATAGAGCGCATTACAGAAGTCAAGGCAGGAAGTCACCAACGCGTGTGTCACTGCCGCCAGGCAGTCGTACTCCAGGTAGGGATGCAGGTGATGGATCAGCCGAAGCTGAAAGAAAGCTCTCCTCACCACCGCTGTCACCTGAGCTTCCAGTGAAAGCTCTGGGTTAAGGAGCACTCCCAAGCTGCGAACCTTGTCCCTAAGAGGGAGTGCAACCCCATTCAGGACTAGGTTCAATTCACCCTCCCCGAAGCCCGATCCACCAACCAACAGGACCTCCGTCTTGTCTGGACTGAGCTTCAGTTTATTGGCCCTCATCCAGCCCATTACCTCGGTCAGGCACAGGTTCAGCACAGCCACTGCCTCACCTGGATTGGTGGAGAACGAGAGGCAGAGCTGGGTATCATCAGCGTACTGATGATTCCGCAGTCCGCACCTCCTGATGACCTCTCCCAGCGGTTTCATGTAGACGTTAAACAGCAAAGGGGACAAAATGGATCCCTGCGGTACTCCATGGCATAGCTGCCATGGTGCAGAGCCATAGTCCCCCAGCACCACCTTCTGGAATCGGCCATTGAGATAGGAGCGGAACCACTGCAAAGCAGTACCTCTGACCCCCAATCCCGCTAGCCTATCCAGAAGGATACCAAGGTTGATGGTATCGAAAGCCGCTGAGAGGTCCAGAAGAACCAACAGGGACGCACTTCCCCTGTCCTCCTCCCTGCACAGGTCATTGTACAGGGCGACCAAGGCAGATTCAGTACCGTACCCGGGTCTGAAGCCGGACTGAAATGGGTTCAGATAATCAGTTTCATCCAAGAGTGCTTGGAGTTGTCCCGCCACCACCCGCTCCAACACCTTGCCCAGAAACGGGATGTTGGCCACTGGTCTATAATTAGTGGCCATCTCTGGATCCAGTGATGCTTTCTTCAGGACCGGTCGGACTACCGCCTCCTTTAAAGGGGCAGGTACCTGTCCCTCCCTCAGAGAAGAATTAGCCACTTCGAAGATCCAGATCCCAATCCCGTGCTTGGCGTTGTTTATTAACCAAGATGGGCAAGGGTCCAATAGGCAAGTGATGGAACGTACTCATCCAAGCACCTTGTCCACATCATCAGGCTGCAATAACTGAAATTCATCCATTAATTTTGGACCAGACGGTAACATTGGTATCTCCCCAGAAGCCTCTGAATCACCAGTAGAGTCTAGCTCGTGACGAATCTGAGCGATTTTCTCCCTGAAATGCTTGGCAAAGTCGTCACAGCAGGCCTTCGAGGGTGGAACCAGATCTTTCTTAGGGCCAGGGCGGACCAGGCCTTGTACCACTCGAAAAAGCTCCGCCGGACGGCATTTTGAGGAGGCAATGGAAACAGAGAAGAATTTCTTTTTCGCCGCCCTCACCGCCACAGCATAGGCCCGATAATGGGCTCTTAAGTGTGTTCGGTCAGATTCATCCCGTGATCTCCTCCACCTAAGCTCTAGCCATCTCCCAGTCTGCTTCATCACCCGCAATTCAGATGTATACCAAGGGGAAGAGTGGGCTCTGCCTGGCGGGAGAGGACGCTTAGGAGCGATCATGTCAACAGCCCTAGTCATCTCCCCATTCCATAGTTCGACCAGAGCCTCGACAGGAGCACCAGTCTTGTCAGCCGGAAACTCCCCCAGGGACTTCAGGAATCCATTCGGATCCATCTGGCTCCGGGGGCAGACCCACACAATCGGGTCCGCACCCTTACAGAGGGAGAGGCCGCTCTCGAGCACAAACCTCACGAGGAAGTGATCTGACCATGACAGGGGTGTCAGACATAAATTCCTAACCCTCAGACCACCCTCTTCCTGCCCCGTCGAGAAAACCAGGTCCAGAGTGTGTCCACGTTCATGGGTCGGGCCTGTGACATGTTGAGACAGCCCCATGGCCGTCATGGAGACCATGAAGTCCTGAGCTGCCCCAGTCAGACCAGTCTCGGCATGGAGATTGAAGTCCCCCAGGACCAACATCCTGGGGGTCCTCAACACCAGGTCCAAGACGATCTCTGTCAGCTCAGGCAGGGAGACTGTTGGGCAGAAGGGTGCACGGTACACCAACAGAATCCCCAATCTGTCTCGATCACCCAACACCAAGTAGAGGCACTCCAGCCCTGGTCTCAAAGGGACTGGAAGTCCCGTGAGGGAGATGGAGGCTTGGTAAACCAAAGCGACCCCCACTCCCCTCCCCTCCAGGCGTGGACGGTGCTGAACCAGATACCCGGGCGGGCACATATGAGAGAGGGCG
This sequence comes from Varanus komodoensis, assembly GCF_004798865.1. NCBI lineage: Eukaryota > Metazoa > Chordata > Lepidosauria > Squamata > Varanidae > Varanus > Varanus komodoensis. The sequence goes on from NW_025335684.1 coordinate 13,761,520, forward strand.
ACATCCCCCCCTCCCACCCAGGTCTCTGTTATGCAAGCCAGGTCGGCCTCCTCATCCACAATCAAGTCATGGATGAGGGAAGATTTATTGTGGACTGACCTGGCATTAAGCAGCAGCACTGTCAGGCCCGAGGGGCGGCTGACAGGACTACCTGGAACCCTCTGGCTGTGGGCAGAACCAGAAGGAGGGATGGGTGTCAACCATCTGTACCTCCTTCTTCTACACGGACACGTTAAGCCCCCACCGCTGTAACGTCCATAGCCCATGACAGCACCCACACGCTCCCCAGGAAACTCAACCGGCGACATGGCCAGGGACGACTCCATAAAAACAAATTAAAATACAATAAAACTTTAAAACAGTAAAAAACTCCCCATCTACCCCCCCCCAATACAAAATTCCACCCACCGACCTAGTCCCCTGCCAGCCCAGCCCCGCACGGCCACGAACGGCAGTGACCGCCCTTTGGCCGTTGCCCTTCAGCCGCTGGCCAGAGGCCGCCGGCCCCAGGCCGTGTCCAGTGGGTTAAGCCGGTGCCCGCCCGCGAGCCCCGCCCCAATCCGGCGTTGCTCTCACCAATGCCGGTGGGAGGAGCAGAGAGGGGCGTGGAAACCCGCCCGGCGGCAAGATGGAGGCGCCCTCCTCTGCACCGTCAATGGTGGCCCTGGCGTGATCCTGGTGTGGCCCTGGCATCCTCCGTCCCCGGGGTGGCCCAGCGGTGGCCGCGGGAGCGGCATCAGCTGGCCCCCAGCTCGGCGGTGCGCCTCAGGTCCGGCAGCAGCGGCAGCGTGGCGCAGCAGGTGTTCCGGGGAGGGAGGGGGAGGGAGCTCCAATCCAGGGAACTCCATATGTACGGTGTTTTTGTGTATAATAAAACTCCCATTTGTATTAAATTACAGAGCCCGCTAAAGAGACAATAGATCCTACGGAAAGCACAAATAGGAATTATAAATTCCGCCCTTCCTTTTTTTCTTGGCCATCCGGCCCACAAAAGGGTTCTCAGTGAACTGAAAACTTGTACATTGGTTTTACACTGCCATTGACTCAAGTGATCCTTGTCTCTGGCACTGTATTTTGTGCCTTGGTTTATAAGACAGCCTCATACCAGCACCAAGCAAGTCAAAACTTTCTCATCCATGTCAGAGTCTCCACAGACTTTCCCTTGATCATGTGAATGAGTCCACAAATGAAGACAAGTTGATCAGGAAAGGGATAAGGCAAGACCAAAACACAGAAGATGCACAGCACGGTCAGTACTATGCATGTTTACTTTGAAGCCAGCTCCACAGGGTTCAGAGGAGATTGCCCTGGAAAGTGAGGAAAAGGCCACAGCATAGCAGTGACAGGCTGGAACATCTCTGCGCTGTTATTTAGAAAAAAACCTGACTTTTAGCCTCATGGGGAGAAAATCATCCTAGGCAGCAACTTATACTTTCATTCACATAAAGCAGGAAGGTAAGAACTCTGGCAAGTACAACTGAATGCGGCATGCCCTACAGGGCACCCGAAGAAGAGGAGGCAGGGATACAGAGTCATCATGGGCTAATTAATGCTGTGTCACCGTGGAATATGCAGCCACCTCCAGCTGTGAGTAATTCTGGCACAGAGGAAATGCAAATCTTTGCTTCTATTTTTAGACACTTGGGTGAGCTTAACTGAGAAACTTCTTTCCCCAGAAGTATAAGGAGTAGCGCCTTACCTCCTCCAGCCTCTCAATATTGGCTCTGAGGCAAGGAACGCAGGACCGGAGCTCACCGTTCTCATCATCCAGCTGTTGTAACCTGCAGCTCACACAAAAACAAATGCACACTCAGGGAAACGTACTGTTAGAAATACCGGTAGGACTGTGAATATTTTGGACTATAGTCTGTCATTAGGGACACAATGAAATCTGGAAAAAGCTTTCATCCTTGTAACCAACAGAAGAACCTTTTCACAGCCATTCTGAGTGTCTTTTCCATTTCCCTGTAAACACTTTTCCATTTCCATTTCCCTGCGCGCACATATCAAAGTCACAGGAGAGCAAACAACCTCTCTCAAAAGCTTCCAAGACCCAGGGCTAGATTAGGGCTGGGCCACGCATTTTTTAAGGTTCCCACCACCCAGCTGCTACTGCTGAATGTGCTGCAAAATGGTGGCTTGTTGCTGAAATACAGCAAGTGCAACAAGTGATGGCTAATTTCATTTTTCTTCAAGCAAAACTGCATTTCCAAAAGCATCCTGGGAGTGCCATTTTGCTTGAAAGCAAGACAGCGCCTTTGGCAGAGCAAGTGTAGCTCAGAGTGGGGTCCAAGTGAATTATGTGGCTGCCCACGCATGCCCTAAACCATTAGCTGAAATCAACGGACTCAGTGATTTATCTGTTCAGGTTACTTGCTGCTGACCTCCCAAACCCACAGAACAGAAATGCAAGAACAAGGCTGCAGAAATCTCAGGAACTGAGGCCCACCAAAAGCCAAAGGCTCTCCTTTCAGTGGAGAAAAGTATGTTTGAAGCTAGCTCTTATGAAGTGAATACTGGTGACCTGGCAACTTAACGTTTTCCAGCCTGGATTTAAACCAACAGTGCACATAAAATGTCCAAGTATAAACAAGACAGAGAAGGCATGGTGCTAAAGCTATGTCGCCATATTTTGGTTTAAATTCTAGTCGTCTTGACAGCTGTGGAAAGAAAGCGTGTGCACCAAGTGGATGACAGCTGTACCATATCAGTCACAGGACAAGGAGTGCTCCATCCTGTCTCTGACACCCATGAGCCAGGTAGGCCAAGGAAGCTCTCTAGTGTTTTTACTTCTTCTGAAAACAAACATTCCATTTTTTAGGATGATATCTGCAAAACAAGCAAATTCTTGTTGCAATATCTCTCTCTGCAGCACCACACAAGACAGAATTCTAATCCAGACTGTCTCTCCCCACACAACCACCTGACTGCCAACTTATGACTGAAATAAAACTACAGCAGGCTGAGTGAAATGCTGAGCACGATGCTCCTCCTGCAGAAATGCCTGAAGCCCTGCACAATGTAAGCACGTGTTGTTTTGTGAACAGGGGCAGGTCCTGACAGAGGCTTGAGATAGGACAGAAGCTTGGGTTAGAACCGTAATCCAAGCTGCTTCACCAAAATGCAGGGCCAGTTTGGTCTTCCTCGCCTTTCCTATGCACCAATTCCTTTTCGGCCATTGCACACAAACACTACCCTGAATTTTCTATTCAGCACTAGGGCTGCAAACATGGTCTTGCTGTTCAGCAGGAAGCAACATCCAACCCAGACTTTCTACATGATGTGCGTGAATTCCTCAGTATGTGTTTCTCTCATTTATATTACACCTTTGTGCAGAGCTACCAAAACCAAAACCAAACCAACCCTTAGATGTAGACTTAACAAACAAACGTGAAACGAACTCATTGGGTCAGGAATCTTCTCTGCTTATGTGACTCTACAAAGCATCATCTAAATTAATGGTGCAACAACACAACATCATGATAACACACCACAGGAAATGCTCTGCTACATCCGACCAGTGGTCCATTTACTCCAACAAAGCATTCCCCACAGTGGTTAACTAAGTGGTCTAGGAGACCCCTAAGCAGGACATGAAGGAAATAAGCCTCTCCCATTACTGTTTTGGAAGCATTTATAATCTTGGAACCCTCCAGAGGTTCCATTGAGGTAGTCACCATCAACACAGCTATGAATTTATCTCATTGCTTTTTAAAGCTGTCTGAGCTGGTAGCCACACCACATCTTGTAGCAGTGAGTTCTGTAACTTAAACATATGTAGTGTGAAGAAGTGCTTCCTCCATCTTTCCTTCTTCACATTTCATTGGGTGGCCTCTCAGTTGCAGCCACACTCCTCATTTTATTCAGCAACACCTACAAGAACTTGCCCAACTTACCGGGCTTGTAGGTTTTCAATCTCAATGCTCTTCTCCCGTTCCGTCTTGCTAAGCAGCTCCCGCTGTCTTCGGACTTCTTCCACCAGGACCTCATCTGATCTCAGTTCTTGCTCTTTCAGCTGCTCCTCCAAGGCATTGGCTCTGTGCACAGATGGAAAAATGGGTGGCAAATTAACTCTAGATGACACGAAGCAAGGTGTTTCCCCAGAGTGCAGCTATTTCGGTGGCAAAGGTGCAAAGCTGTTTGCATGTGAACAAAAGACAATGATGTCAGGGAGACTGTTTTTCATTCAGGATAACTCACCCCACTCAAGTTCAAATTACCAGATAAAAGTATAAGGCCCTTAATAAAATTGACATGACATGCCCCTCTTACCCCACCTAAAAAGCAGAGGCATCACCCTGCCGACAAAAATGCGTATAGTCAAGGCCATGGTTTTCCCAGTTGCAATGCATGGCTGTGAAAGCTGGACCATAAGGAAGACTGAGCGCCGAAGGATTGAGGCCTTTGAATTGTGGTGCTGGAGGAGACTCCTGCGAGTCAGTCTTAGAGGAGATCAATCTGTCCAACTTTAGAAGGACAGATACCAAAGTTGAAGCCCAAATATTTTGGCCAGCTAATGAGAAGGAAGGACTCACTGGAGAAGAGCCTAATGCTGGGAACAATTGAGGGCAAAAGAAGAAGGGGGCGGCAGAGGACGAGGTGGCTGGATGGAGTCACTGAAGCAGCTGGCGTGAGCTTAAGTGGACTCCGGGGGACGGTGGAGGACAGGAAGGCCTGGAGGAATGTTGCCCATGGGGTCACGATGGGTCAGACACAACTTTGCAACTAACATATAACATACCCCTCTCACTCCATCTTTTGCCAATTCAGCCCCTGGTAAGTAATTTCCAGTGCCTCACTTTTTCTATACAGATGCATTTTCTGCACGAAAATATATTCTCCATCTATGGTGGGCCATATTCAACAAAGTTACAGAAACACTCTACAAGTAAATTTCTCTGTTCCATTTTCTTACCCTCTTTATGGTGCCCCAAAGCACCCTGGAAAAGACTGGAGCTGGCCCTTACCTGGTAATATGAATATGAATGGGGAAACATAGCCTCTATTATAGAGTTTTCTGTACTCTTGATTCCTCCTAAGTATGACTACTGTTTAAGGGAAATTCCCAAGACACTTTAGTGCTCAAAGCATTAAATTCCCATCATGCATATGAAATTAACTTGAGACATAATCCACCGGAAAGCCCAGTCAAGCAAAGGGAGTGTGTGATGAAAAGAAAAATTCCTGCCCATGGAAAGCTAGGCTGTAAAGGAGAAGGGTTCCAGCCTGGCATTCCTAATGTGCAAGCTTTCTATATTAGCATGCAAGCCTGTCAGCAGCACAGCACAACTGAGCCACAGGTTAGTTTTGAACATACGGATGGCTCTTAGAAGCATATGCCTGTCATTAAGCCAGCCTCCTGCCCTGCCCTTTACCTGTGTACCAACTGAAGGTTTTCCTGCTTTAATCGGCTGTGCTGTTCCCCATTTGCAGCTGTGTCCTTTTCTAGCTCTGTCACCCTTTTCTCAAGGAAGATCACCTGCAGAAAGAAAGGCAAGATTTAAACATCAAGAGTGTCATCCTTGTTCTTCTACCTGTAAGGTATCTATAGTCCATCTGCTGCCAGAATTTAATATTACTTTCACTCTTTTTTAAAAAGTAAAACATAAGCAACTCCATTCCATCACGTTTCCCATTTCCTCCAAATGTCACAGCCCTTTGCTTAACATTAAATATCATTCTTTGTTCCTTTCCCAATTAAAACCCAATCCTCCTAAGAGATTTTAAAATAGGTTGCTCCTTCTTGGTAATCCATTTACATCAATGCCCAGGATTGGTGCTGTTTTATTTTAAAAAACCTTTGGACACTCATAGATCAGCATTATGATTTGCTGTCCCCCCAGCCCCATTTGCAGTGGTCAAAGTTGTGTGGCAGGAAAATGCAGGTTAAAATGAGCCATCTAGAAAACAGTTACGTTTCACTAGGATCTCATGAGTGGGCAGAGAAGCACTTGATCTGGGGACTGCCATTGTCAGCAACAGCCTTCTGTTCTGTCAAGTGCATGGCTCTATCCTGAATGGGACTGGAACTCAAGGGAAACTGAGATGGGGGAAGGAAAAGAAAGATTTTAACACTTGCAACAACAAACAAGTGCCTCTCTCGTGCCTTCTTTCAAGGATCCCATCATGTAGCAGGTTGCGGGTACAGCAGGGGATGAAACTTGAGTCCTGCATTTTGGAAGTTATGACAACAGAGTACTTGAGGTACCCTTCCCTTCCTAAGCTGCAGCTTTGGTTTGTCAGGTTGTCCACTCTTGCACGCTTGCTGCAATAACAGGAGATGAAACTCAAGAAAACAGCAGATTCCGTTCATGGGCAAAAATGAAGATGATCCATCCCAAGAGAATTCTTGAACTGACTGACAGGCCCTTTGGCTTTCACAAGGTGCTTCCAGATGAGAGTCCTGGCAGTGGGAAAATATGGGAGGGAGGGCTACAGTGGAAGATGGTGTTATTCAAGGCATCCCTGTGGGAATTCCATGAATGAGGAAAGGCTGCTGCACAATAAAGGCCTCCTCTCCAAGCAACTAAGTCAAAGGCAGCGGGATCAAAAGGAGCCTTGAACAGCGCAGCTGAGTGGCCTTTCAACAGTGTAAATGATCCGATGCCTGGAAAGCCAGCTAGGCACAGCGATTCTAGGCCAAAAGACCCAGCTCTACAGTCTGCTCAGCTACGATGCTCACTGGCTGATGCTTGGCCATGTCCCCCCGTCTCTCTTTTTTCACAGGGACACATTCCCCCTGCCTCCATTCTCCCTCACAGGCTGCTGTGAGCATAAAATGGGTAGGGACAGAGAAAGTAAGGTTGCTTACCCGTAACCAACATTCTTCCAGTGGTAATCTGTGTATTCACACATATGGGCTCTGCCCCTGTCTGGGACTTGTTGTGGAATAGAGATTCCCTAGTTAGGCATTTTGGTGGCAGTCCTGTCCCCTTCTCTTAAGTCCCATTTGGCTGAGGTGGTCAATAGCCTGTCATCCAGGTAGGGGTACATTTTAACACCTTGAACTCAAAAGTGTATACAGACTACAGCCATACATTTTGTGAACACTCTCTGGGCAATGGCCAATCCAAAAGGGAGCACGCAGAATTCAAAACTTTCCATCCTGACACAGAAACAAAGTGTCTATAGTCCGGATGGAAAGAGACGCGAAAATACACATCTTTTAAATTTATTGAGGCGAACCAGTCCCCTTTCCTTAGTATGGGTAGTATAGTTTGCAGAGAAATCATGCAGAACTTCTTATGTGCAATGTCTCCACAATCTAAGAAAGGACAGAAGCCACTGTCTTTTTAGGGACGGTAAAATGCCAGGAGTAAAATTCCTTCTGATAGGATGGTGGGTCAAGTCAAGTCACTCCCTTTGCTTGAAGCGTAGCTACCTCCTCTACTAAGGTGGCTGACGGGGAGGTAGCCTGCCCTGCTTCTACTGGTAGAAGAGATTCCCATTCAATGCAATACCCAAAGTCGATGTTGGAGCGTACCCTTCCGTCTGACGTTCTGTCTTCCCACTGGGGAAGTATTTTGCTAAGTGGCCCTCAAGCATGTTGTTCCTGATGGCAAGGGACTGGTTCAAGATGGTTGTCAGCAACGCTGTCTCTTGGCATGCAGCCGCTTTTTGAAGGACTGCTCGATGTGAGGAGGAGCATCTCAACACCGCTGGGTGGGTGGTCGCCTTGGGTGAGCCAAATATGGCTGGCTCCTTCTAAGGTAAGAGGATGGGCCTCATGGCCATTTCCTTGTTCTGGGCACCAGGGGAGTGAAGCCCATCTTGCATGCCGTTGCCCTTGTTTTTTGAATGCTGTCCGATTACTTGTCCGTTTGGGCTTTAAAGAGACCTTTGCCATCAAACAGCATCTCTTCGATGCAAACCTGTGTGCCCTGTGGGAGAGTGGACACTCTGAGCCAAGTGTGGCGGTGGACTGCCAGAGCACCAACCAGTGGTCTCTAAGGGCAGTCCATGTGGTGCCACATGGTGTTTGTTTATTGCTTGGACAGTCTCAAAGCTTCAAAAAGTTCCTGTTGTTGTTCAGGGAGACACTGTGCTAGAACCCCCATCTTTTACCACAGGAACACCTGGTATTACACTAGCATAGCTTCATAGTTCAAAATGCGCAGACTGAGCCCCATATATTCCGCGGGCCATAGAGTCTAACCGTGTCCTTCTCTGTTCAAACGTTCTTGTTGAGAGTGTCCTTGGGTTGACTCCACAACCAGTGCGTTGTGGTGAGGGTGACGCAGGAGGAAGGGGATGTCCCCTCCCAGACTCGGTATGGACTTTCTAAGCACTTCAGTGTGGCCATTGTTGATCTGGTGCCTTCCATGAGTCCTTTGAGAAGGGCTGAAAAAAACAGAACAGTGACCAGAGCAGAGTGCTCTGTCTGGACAATGTCATATATGAGCTTGATTGGTGGTTCAGTCAGCTGTTGGGTCTCCAACCTGAGGTATGTCACCATCCAGAGGACATGCTTGAAGAATCTACCTAAGTCTTCAGAGGGTGACCACAGACCCTGTGTTATCACACCCTCCAGTAATGTGGACACCAGTTCTTTGAACTGTGATTTGTGGTCTGCTGGGACAGAAGAGGAGGAGAGGTGAATGGACAGCAAGGGGGGTGCCCGTGGTGGTGGAGCTGGGTGCGCTGGCAGCTGTTGGGCAGCAGAGATCATGTTGGCATTGAAACGGACAAGGAAGTGGGCCACAAACCACCTTGCAGGAAGGAGGGAGAGTTGCAGTATTGCTATTGCATGTCCACTGCCCTCTGTTCCCAGAAGCACCGTTCATATGGAGCCGTTGGTGGCAATCAGTGGCTCTCTTTCCCAAGCTGGCATGGGGGTTGCACTGGATCAATGGCTTGAGCTGGCAAGACGAACTGGAAAGCTGGTCCAGGAAGTGGTTCTCACAGCAGCTGGGGAGAGCATCGCAGTTCCCACATCAGATGGGAAGAGCACTGCAGAGTCAATGGGGTTGTATCCTTTATCTCACCATCTGAAGAGAAGCAAGTAACATGGTCTGGTTGAAGTATCAATCCGGAGGATTGGTGGAACTGGTGGGACTGACTGCACCCTGGAGTGGACTCATGGTTGGTCTGGTGTGGAAGAAAGGCAACAAGCCTTCTTCTTAGGCTTTCCAGTGGAGTTTTTTTCCCGCAATTTTTTATCCTCCATGGGTCACCATTTTGGGGCCATGTTTGAGCCTCTTTTGGGACTGTTTTTCAGTGTGCTCAGTTGGTGATGCCCCAGCAGCTGCTGAAGGTGGGTGAGCACTTGGAACTGCCTGTGATGTAGAAGGTCCTGGTATGACTGTATCGGTCACCTGTAAGATTCTGGTCCACATTTTGTGACACAGATGGCTCACTTGATTCTTGCCTGTCTGGTCATAGCTTGACAGTGCAGGGAAAAGTCTACCATGTGGTCTTCCCCAAGGCAGAAGAGACAAAGCAAATGCCTATCAGTTGAAGGAACCTTAGTGCCACAGTTATACTCTTTCAAAACGCAGCCATGAATGTCACTGGTGAGTAGAATAAAGATGGAGGGGGGGGGTTGGAGTGACAGTTGAGAGTAGTTAATGGTAAGAGTAAGCTGTGAGAAAAAATGGATAGATGAGGTTTTAAAAAAAAATATAGAAGATGTGATAGCAGAGGTTTAGAAATGGTGAAAAGTGAGAAAAAGATAGTTTGTGAGGAAAAGCTGAGGTAAAAGGAAGGTTCTATTTTGTAAGGAAACCTAGGGTAAGAATAAATCTGAGGCAACCAAGGTGGTGCTCAAAAACAAACTGGAGAAAATGGCGGGAGCCCCACCTTTATATTGTATCTGGGAGGAGGGGTAGGACTCCCACCAAAACTTCTAGCTAGGGAATCTCTCTTTATCCGCCAACAGGGCCTGTGCAGGCACAGAGTCCATCTGTGTGATGCACAGAGACCACGAAGAAGAACCATAGAAATGGCACTCGGCATTTTGCAGGAAGGGGAGGATGAAGCTGCAGTAATATTAAGCAACAGAATGTTCTCTGGAAGAAAGCACCAACCAACCCCCATACTCAAATTATATTCTACAGAACAGTACTCATGCGCTATAAGGGAGAAAACAACATGGCGCTATTCTTTTCCCTGGTCACCCCTTCCAAGCAGGCTGTCCCTGGGATGGAAAGACTGACCATCCCCCTGCATCAGCTGCATTCTGGCCATTTCACCAAAACTGATGCAGAGATGCAGCACAGTCACCCACCATTCCTGGAGGAAACTGCCCATTGCAGCTTTGGACGACGGCTGCAGGGGCTTCTCTCAGCTCGGAAGCCAATTAAGTCTGTTTAATCTCCTCTCCATGTGCAATCACACCTGCTACAGGGAGACTGTAAAAGTATTTTCCCCACAAAGCAGCTGTCTTTTGCCCCACTGTGGAATCCTCTCCTGATTTTTTTTTTTTGGGGGGGGGGAGGCTGGAGCAGTCTCTCTCAGAATCACAGAGCAACACATGCCATAATGAATCTTTCCTGGGGTGAAGAAGTTGGCCCTAGTTGTAAATTTGTGAGTGGGGGGGGGGAGCATCACTCATTTAGCATTCACTTAGGGCCTGACTACACATAATGTTAGCGATATGCTGAAAGAAGCAGGTTCCACCTGGATGCTTTTTGGCAGGCCTGGTGGGGGCGGGGGGGGGGGGGGGGGGGGGGGGGGGAGAGAGAGAGGGACACAGCAAGCCAACCTGGGGGCCCTGCCATGCATTGGAGCAGCAGAATTTTAAGTAAAAACTGCCAATGCTCTTTACACATTCTGGGTCGGGATAGGAAGACAGCTGTCCAAAATGAAATAAAAAATGTATGTGTGAGAATATGAATAGCCAAGTTCATTGAGTTTGTTCAATACATGGCTGATTTGGTCCTTAGATTATCTCCCTCCCCTAAAGACACACAAACCTTCTCAGTAATGTCCTCCTCCAGACACTCAGAGTTGTTCCGGAAAGGCTCTTCCATGCTGTCCACTGTGAGGCTTCCTGTTTGATGCAGGTACCTGTAACCAATGTGGACCAAACCAAGCCAAAGCAAGATCACCATTAGAGAACACATTTCAGCGGAGAAAAGCTCATTACCAGGTGGGCAGAAATAGTTCTGCATCACTCATCTTCACTCCTGTGGGCAATCCCACAATAGCACAATTCAGAAGCCCATTTTGATGAAAGAATAGGGTATCTTTAAAACACACACACTTCAGTTGCACAGCTTGAGTCTTTCTTCAATGCACCACTGTCTGTTCGTGGCCATCGAAGCTGGGCGAGCAACCTGGCACTGTGTTAGAGTGGCAGAGTGCCTAATGCCAGACATTCAAGTCTATCAGCTATTTCCTTTGCTCTTTGGAATATGGATTGATAAAAGAACCGACTTTCTGCCTTTAATTTCCTCTTGATCTGCATGGCGGCACGATAAAACCTGAACTCCCGAGTAATAAAGGGCAAAATGGAGGAGCAGCAGCAGCAGCAAGAAAAAAACAGGCTGGGAGGGATAGATCTCAAACTGATGAAAGGTCTTCTGACAGGAAGTTTTTTGCTATTTCAACATTTCTCTCTGCATGCCCATCGTGGTTCAAAGGCCATTATCTCAGTGCCACGCCATTCAGACTCGACTTTCACTAGGTGTTAATCAGCATTGCTTTGACTGCAAAATATCCAATATTCCAGCCAAAGGAAAATAACAAGTGCAAAGTTAGGCACAAACTTTCATCCACGTGCAAGAATTTCAATATTAGACTATAAATACTCGACAGAGAACAAAAGACAGATGTCAGGCTTCTTCTCCAAGATAGGACCTGCCAGATGTGCTTGACTGCAATTCCCATCAACTCCCAGCAGCATGGCATTTGTTTATATTTTTATTTATTTATATTGCGATTTATATCCTGCCTTTTTCCTACAGAGGGCTCAAGGCAGCTTACATCATCTCTCCTCCTCCATCTTATCCCCACAACAACAACCCTGTGAGGTAGGTTGGGCTGTGAGATGGTGGGAGCTGTCGTCATACGCATCTGGAGGGCAGGATGGGTGAAGTGGGTAAAACAGTTACATTGCTGACCACCCAAAGGAAGGCAAAGATATAAAGCCACTTTTATTTTTTAAAGCTTTTCCTGAGCGACCTGCCAGTTTTATGGTATAAAACATGGTTTTAATCTTTTACTCCTTTCTATTTTGATTCTTTTCTTCTTTCCTACTCACTACTTGAAAAATATTTTGAAATACACAACGGTTTGGTACATTTTATAAATCTGTCCATCCATCTGTCCCTTGGCTTCTTCCCATACCATCAAAGCTTTGTAACGAAAGATGAACTGGGAATACCATCACGTTAAGGAACTGCCCTCCTGCCCAAAAGCACCTGCAAGGGTTTGCCTGCTAGAGATGAAATTTCATGTGCTCAGGTATTCAAAGGGCCCGCAGTGCAGCGCTACCTTCTCCCCACGCACGGCTCATCACCGTTTCACGTAGGGCTCAGGCTGCAGCACTGGCTCTCCTGGCAAGAGCAGTGATGTCGGCCCACTTTAAGAGCAAGAGCCCTGGATCGCCTTCCAGTGCTGGCACACTGCTGGGTGCGTGAGTGACAACACACTCGTGGTGTGTGTGAGGAAAGCAGCTGCTAACATGTTGTGGTATTATACACACCTCTCACACACACTCTTTTTCAGCATGCAAATCCTTTGCTGAGGAAACTGCCCAGGCTGCTTACTGGTACCAGGTTGGGTGTAAGCTTCTGCTACTGGTGCATGAAGCCCTACGCACCTTGGGGCCAGGATATTTGAAAGAAGACCTGCTCCCTTATCAACCTGATGGGTCTGTGAGGTCATCTGCTGGAATGCTCTTGGTGGTTCTATGTGGACCTCCAGCCCAACTGGAGTCCCATGGAAGAGTCTGCAGTGGGAGGGCTCCCTTTCTGTGGAACTCCCTGCCTGTCAAGAGTGAGGAAGAGGGCTGCTTCGGGCACTCATTTTCAAGGACTGCTGGCTGGACTTCAGAGGAATCAGAAACAGAATGTGAAGCAGAACCAGGAGGGGGGGTGGGATGTGGGCCATGCCAAGACACTGCATTGCAGGAGGCAGAGATGCTTCTTTCAAGGCAAACTCCCCCAGGTGGGCAGGCAGTCTCTGGGAATGACTGAGATGTACAGCTGGTGGGAGGGGAATTGGAGTAGAGGAGTTTCTCAGACTTAGGCGAGGCGATACTGGTTCCTGACCCCATGATGTGTAGCCAGCAGAGGAGGTTGCAGGGAGAGCAGGTGCATTCACTTTCCAAAGGCCCCTGCCAAAGGATGGGGCCTGGGTACGATCACTGAGAAGTGTTCCTGGAGGTGATTACTAGGATTGGGTTCAAAGAGCCATTCTGTACATGCTCAGAGATTCATCCTGGGTGCCTTGTGCTTCTTAGTCAATAAAGAATGCTTTGCAAGGAAAAAGGGCTGTTGCTTTTGAATGCGCAGAGGAGGAATCCCAGCTCATGAATTTGGCTTTGGCGGTCAGGCAGGCAGGCAGGCACCAAATGCTATGTTTGTTGTGTGTGTGTGTGTGTGTGTGTGTGTTTGTTATACACATATTCTGCCTGATACATCATTCTCCTTCTCAATCTTATCCTTACAATCCTGTGAGCTAGATTAGAGCGAGTGTCAGTGACTGGGCCAAATGCACCCAGTGAGCTTTTAGACGGAGTGGCTACTGAGAACTAGGTTCAGTTTAGTTCAGTTCATGTCGCCCACAACTTTTCCTGAGTTAATCCTGAGCCCTGAGGGCCAGCTAACAGTTAGGTCTTGCAACACGTAGACATGGACTTTGGTTTGAGGTGGAAGAACACCAAGAACCTTTTTCTGAATCTATTTCAATCAAAACCAAAATAGCATTGTGAAGTCCAAAGGGCATTGCAGAGGATCTCTGAGATTGGAACACATGGGAAAAAACAGTCTCCTTGGTATGTTGGGTTGAAGCCTGGAAGCGTTCAAATATAAGTTTAAGAACTAGATATATAATACAAAGTCCTCCAACCTGGTGCCCTCCAGATGTATCAGACTATTTCCATCATTCCCAAGAAGGACCCCCATGTTTGGGAATGGAAACTAGCACATCTGGAAAGCACCAGGCTGGGGAAACCTGGGATAATCTTTCTCTATTTGTCCTATTCCCTCTGGGGCAACCAAAGAAGAGAATCATGCTAAGGGAAACCTACTCACATGAATAAACCCTTAACCTGCAAAAGCCAAGAGTCAGCCCATTCGGCTTCAGGGGGTGTTTGCTTTGCTTCTTCTAAAGAATGCAGCCCCATGCAGCCACTGTCCTTCTAGTTTGGAAGAAAGATCTAACCACCACTATGCATGGAAGAGAAACTGGGCAGTTGAGAGGAAACGTCTTAAAAGAGAAGGGAAGTAAAAGAAAGCATCAGCGTACCTTGCTACTTTCTTGCTTGAGAGCCTCTTATTTGGACTGTGGAATGAACAACAGGAAAACTAAGTCAGGAAAACTGACACCAAAGAGCAAAAGTGAAACAGGAAACAAGCGACGACAGAATAACAGAGGCATATCCTTTACAATTCACAGAACAGCACAACACACAAAACACCCCACGCATGCATTGCACCCACCCATGTTGAAACCAGGCACAGGCAAGAAAGAGTTCACACATCTTAATGTCCAACCTAGCAATTGGCCATCTGTGGCGTATACAGAACTTCCACAGCTCCGTCAGGGCCTGGGCACCCTTCTCTCTCTGCCTCCATTCACCAGGCCAGTGCTGAAAACAGATCCCCTGGCTAAGAATAAAACCTGGGGTTGGTGGGACTTGGGCTTGGCTACCAGCTTGTGCTATATTTGAACTAGGAGCCAGCCTTGCGGAGAGAGCCTGTTTGAGCACAAGCTCGTAACTCAGCACAGGTGCCACAGAATAAAAGGCTACGAGAGGAAGGGCAGGGCATTTGCACACACCTCAGTCTGCCATGACGGGCCTCTCTGAGTTGGCATTCTCAGCAGGACCTCTGCTCAAGGGCAGGGGGCAACAGACAGGAGGTGGTGTAACAGTGGTGGGCGAGAGGAGACAAGGGAACCCCAGAACAGGTGTGCCTCATCTCAAAGAAAAGGGCTTCCAGGCCAAACAGGGCATCCCCTACAGATCCACAGAACCACACTACTGTGTTATTTTTAACACACAGTGCCTGCATCATATACACAACGCTTTGCAGCGACACACATGCTAAGCAGACTGGTTCTTCCTTGCCCCAGGTTTGCAGCAGAGGGGAGGGAGAGGCATGCGCAAGCAGGACAGCAACAGGCTCACCCTGTTCTGCCAATGCATAGACAGGGCATCAACAGGCAGGGCTGGCCACAGCTCCCCACGTGGCAGCAGAATGCATGGAGCATGAAGCCGCCCCAGGAGAAAAGAAGTGGGAGTGGGAGACACTGGGGAAAGGATGGCGCTGACAGGAAAATGTGTTGCTCCTAAATCCAGGTCCCTGTACAGGGGGAGCTTCCCACTTGTCTGTGCAAATATCTCATGAAAAGCACTTTGATAACACCATGCCAAGATCATGCTAATCACGTGCACCAGCCCTGAGTTGATCTGAACATTCTTCTTTCAGGCATGGGAAGGCCAAGCTCCCAACAGAACCGCATATTCCAGGCTTTCTCAGTGACACCACTGAGACCGGGAGGTCATAGACGGCTCATTTCCCAGCACAACCTACTTCTTACTCTGGGCTTTGTCCATGAAGATTTCTGTTTCTGTTCAAGGCAGGAACTGCCTCGGGCAAGAATGTCAGGAACAGAAAGGACGCCTCCCAACCCCTGATGAACAGAAACTGGATTTTGTCCTAGGTGACTGATTGTCATTTCTGTGTTGGGGGGCGGGGGAGATGTGCATCTGTGGTGTGGATGTGTGCATTTGTGTAAGAGGGGGACAGGTATAGTACTTGAAGACTAATTCATTTCAATCATGGCCAAGTAAAATGATCACTTTGCAATGGCAGCTTTTGCTTCAAGAAATGCAAATCATGGTTGCACATTTTAAACCCGATTTTTTTACCATTCCTTAATCCAGAAACAAGACGATCTGCAACTAAAGCCCTCCCGCAAAACAAACTGTCCGATTTTCGTGATAAGCATCATCATGAGATTTAGCATGCTTACTATCCATGATTTGCAGGATTGCGAACAACTACATTCAGTGTGCTACAGATGGTTGTCCAGTTTCCTCACAGCCTCCAAGGCAGACTTCTCCAAGCAGACTTCCAGATATTTCAGCTGGGAATTTTGGAACTTGTAACCCAATATATCTGAAAGGCACCATGCTGTGGAAGGGTGCACTAAAGCAAAGGAAGCCTTCCATTTGGTGGAGAGTGTGGTATTCTTTAACGTAAATCTGCTGAATTCAGACAATTGGATAAGCCACACTCAAGGGTTGAATATGAGTTGCAAATGAAATATACATTATAAGGATGTTCGAATATAGCTGTGCTGAGCAGGTTAACCCATGAAGAGAACCCCTGGTTTGTGAATTGTGGGCTGTTTACCATGGGAGATGCTCTTAGTTTAGGGGTGCTCCTTGAGTCATTTTTTGTCACTTGAGGGCCAGGTGGCCTCAGTGGCATGGAGTGCTTTTATCAGCTTCAGCTGGTGGCCCAGCTATGTCCCTTTCTGGACAGGCATAGCTTCATTTCAGTACTCCTCACTCCAGTAATCCCTCAACTATATTACTACCATACACTGTAATCTACTTAGAGGGTCCTCAGGCCAATAAAGCAGAATATAAGTTTAATGATAATAAATGCTCTAAATGAGGCTGTCCTTGAAAATGATTGAGAAGCTGCCGGTTGTGCAGAATGCAGCAGCCAGATACATAATACTAGTCCTGGCTCACTTACATTGGCTGCCTAAATGTTCCCAAACTCAAGGCATTACGTGTAACCTATAAAGTTCTACATGGCTTGGGACCGTAATATCTGATGGAGTACCTCCCCCAGCTGCAAATTATCCATACACTGCAACCAAGATCTGCCTCTGATTTCTACCTGTGAGGTAGGCTTGGTTGGTGGCAAGGAGAAGGGCCTTTTCACTGGCAGCCCCCCCCCCCCCCCGCACACAAATTTCGGAACAAGCTCTGCACTGAAGCCTGTCTCGCACCAAGTCGACTAACTCTTTAGCGCCAGGTTAAGACTGCCATCTACGACAAGGCATTTGATTAGTTTCAGTAATGCACTGGGGCTTTACGGAAGCTTCCTAAAAGGTCTTGTGAGTCAATCTGTGCAAACTACTGAAACTTTTTAAATTTGGTTTTTACCCTTTGTATTGTTATCTGTATTTCATACTGAACTTTATGTACCATTGCAAACCGCTCAGAAAACATTGGCTATTGCACAGCATAGAAATATAATTAATAACAACAACCACCCATGGTTCAACTATCATCCATGATTCAGTGACAAGTATAGGTTATCATGTTGCCTGAACCAGTCACCACATTTACAGTCCTTTCAGGACAACCCACCCCAGCAGCCTGAGGCACGGACTCGCTCTGTCTTCATGGTATGGCCTGCCCTGATACCAGAGCACATGCATGGCAGGCAAAGCGCCAGGTTCAGTGCATGCCTCAGCCACAGCGTAGGAAAGACCCGCGTAAAGCCTCGGGGAGCGAGGCCAGTCTGCGCAAGTGTTGTAATGAGATGCTCTGTAATCAGCACTCTGCCTCAGTGCAAGGCTGCAGTCCTACACAGCCACTCCTCCCAGGGACAAAATCACCGCTCCACCGAACACAGAAAAGCCTGCTTAAGAGCAGGTGTTCACAGGATTCAGTGTAAGGGGCTCCCTATGTTGGCAAGGTGGCCTTTGCCAGCCTGGTATCCTCCAGGTGTTTTTGGAGTATATCTCCCAGCAGTCCTCACTGCTAGTCATACTGGCTGGTGACAGTGGGGGTTGCAGTCCAATGCATCTGCAGGATACCAAACTGGGGAAGGCTGTGCTAAGGCTTCACTTCTCCGGCTTCCCTTATCTCCTTCTTCACACACATGTGCCTGCTATTCTCCACTCCTCCGATCTATTCTCAAGTCTCCACTGCGCCTTCCACTGCTTGCCTGTTGGTTCTGTTCTGCAAGCCAGCAAGACTCAGTTCCTGAACCATCAGAGTCCTCTCCATCTCTTTCACCAGCCAGCTGCTGCCTTCTTTTGACCCAGCCTAGCAGAGAAGCCAGAGTGGGACTCAGTGGGTGCCACTCGTGCTTCACACAACAGCTGCGCATGCAGAGAGAATTCACGGTACAGCAGAAAAACACGTACACACAAAAGGAAGGAGAACCCCTGACAGCATATTTGCTGTGGCCCCCAATACATTTGCGCAAACTTCGAGGCTTTGAAGAGTTTAAGGATGTTCTCACAAGCAACGTTAACTTACTACTGCCTTCAGCGTTTTTTAAAAAGAGGGTCAACAGAGATCCACAAGACATACTAGGAGCAGTCAATGAGCACGTCTTTTATAAAAGATGCACTCTTAGGAAAGTGATTTCATCTCCCATGCAAGAAAGTTGTGGATTTGATAGTGACAGAAAGGGGGAAAAGAACCGGCAAATACATGATGCACAAGTGCCATCCACTGACTCAAGCATTGCTTGTGAAAACCACCTGCCTCCCGTGGTAAATGTCCCACATCCCAATTGACACGAACAAGGACTGCTGAGGTTTGCTCAAGCCCATCTTAGTCAGTAAGGCAGAAATCAGATGCAAACCAGGGACTGCCTGATCTGCAGCTCAGCCTTAGCAAGCCACAGCAGGGGCCAGAGCCCTTCTGTCGTGCAAGGAACAGTGAACGTACAGGCTTGACAAAAGAAGAGTCTCCTTCCTTCCTAGGACAGATACAACATGCACTTAAAGAAGAGGGCCGTGCCTAAAATTGGTTACCTATTCATTTCAAGATCATTTAGGCGAGCAGAAAGGTCCTCGAGGCGGTTGATTTGCTTGTGGCACTGGGTACAGTAAAACTCAAACGCCTCGTCAGTGAAAATGCTGTGCAGTTTTGCAGCAAGTGGGTTTGCGCTAGAGAAATCACAAGTGTCATTCTTAAAAAACAGATGAAGAATAGTACAGGCCAAGTCTCAATTCTACCTGTAGGTTCCAGAAGTTTCAAAACAGAACATGCATCCTCCCAAATAGCCAGGTTTTGAGGCCATGTGGTAGTTGTTGTTTTTAAGAGATGGGCCAATTCAAGAAGTTTCAGAACCAACCTTCTATCTGGGATTTTTGAGGACACAATTCACTGCCTTTTCCCAGTACAGCCAGGATACGCAATTTATGGCCCCTCCAGAAGTTCTGACCTACAGCTCCCTTCAACCATAGTCTATGCAAATAGGATTTGCAGGCCAAAATATCTGAATAGTCAAGAGTTACCTAGCCCTAAAATATGAGTGGTAACAGATACCAGATGGGGATAATGGAAATTGTAGGCCAACATTTCTGGAGGACACCAAGTTGGGGAAGGCTGTCCTTAGTCTATGCTAGCTGTCTTTTTTGAGGAAACTCAAAAATTAGCTTATAGAATCGAAAGGGTAGTAAAAATCACTATTAAAGATGAAATGAATTCATTTAGCATTGCATCACCTCTTCTGAGCAGCCCAAGGGCCAAAATCTGTTTCCAAAAAGATGTTTGAGGGACGTACTCCAGGGAAGGTGGGATCAAAAATGCCAGCATATTTTTTCTTTAAAATACTTAATGTCAGTAACTGAACTTTGGGGACGGCTTTTCAGCACTGCAGAATTAGGATGGGGAAAGCAAGTACACACAAGCCAGGAAACTGCCA
Source organism: Varanus komodoensis (assembly GCF_004798865.1). Classification (NCBI taxonomy): domain Eukaryota; kingdom Metazoa; phylum Chordata; class Lepidosauria; order Squamata; family Varanidae; genus Varanus; species Varanus komodoensis. Next base: position 13,781,319 of record NW_025335684.1, read on the forward strand.
CTGGATTGGTGGATGGTGACAGAGGTGGAATCAAGGAAAGAGGATGGGATAGCTGGGAACTCCAGAGGGCCAAATTTGGACCCAAGAGGATTGGATTTGGCTCCCATACCTTGATTTAGCCCACATTACGCAGCAGCTTTGTATACTCTGAATGAAATCTAGGATGCTAAAGGGGATAGCTGGACGTGCTTTTTGGGGGAGAGCACCCACAACTCTTTGAAACCATGCCTGCTAGCTGCCAAGGCATAACCTTGACCATGCTTCCTGCTGGTTCCTGAGCAGGGGATACATACAACCGTTTAGATACACAAAGGCCAGTCAAAGGCTGCCAGTCTCCTTTTGGGAAGGCATGCCCCATCTTGTCCTCAATGGGGTGCAGGAGGTTCAAAGCAGGTACAATGTCTGAGAAATAACAACCAGGGAGGAATCCTGGATCCTCCTTGCACAGCTACAGCGAAAACCATCTTCCCAGTGGATAAGGGACCCCACCCACAGCATGAACAGATGGGTACTGGACAGGAGACACAACTTAGGGTTCAAAGCAGACACCCAGCATGAAGAAGGTTTCTGCTGCAGTCCCTGGCATCTCCAGTTGAATGGGCAAGGTAGCAACTGATGACAAAGACCTCTGCGAGGTCCTTTTGCTGTCAAGAGCAAGTAACCTAGGTTCAGATGGACAAGCCATCTGTTCCTCTAAAAGGTAGCTTCCTACATACGGAAAACGGGTTTCACCTCTGGAAACCCACCTGCAGAAGCACCAAATGTGCTTCCACACAGTTGCTGGGAATGGCAGATGACACTTTCGGTAAGAATTGAGAGTGAGGATTTACTGTTTGAAAATTCATGCATCTTTGACACACTTCTGGAAGCCACGAGGTCTAATCAGAGAAAGAAGTTAATAGTGAAAACAGTGACAAAGAGGTTAAACACATACACAAGTGCACACACAGTGAGCAGGCAAGAACAAGGTTACATTCACAGATGCCTGTAAAGAAAGTCAATTGCATCACCACCGTTCATACTGCACTGCTGAGTCACTAGGTCCTGGGAGGGAAGGCCAGTGCTGAGCGTCCACTGGGATGAGAAGGGGGTAATTACAAGCCAGAGCCATACAGGGGCTTCCGGTCCAACAGGAGCTTAGCACGTCACCTGCTACAATAATTTTAGTACCAGGCTACTGATTTCTCTAAGTGCTCACTATCAGCTATGTCCAACCCCAGTGCCCTCCAGATGTGCTGAACAGCAATGCTCGTAACATTGGGCACTGTTGTCCAGCACGTCCGGAGTGCACCTGGTTCAAGAGGGCTGACCTTTTTCCATGTTTTCCATCTTAACAGTTTGCTTTCTGGTAAGGAAAAAGAAGAGAGAAATGGCAAGCAAAGTTACAAATGGAAGGTGAGCTCTATTGCCCATACAATGCTGTGCTTGTAGGATAAAAACCGTCTGAAAGCACCCTGGGCATTTCTCCAGCTCCCCCAAAAGTGAACGGAGAGGACATACCTTTCTTCGAGAACTGGAGTATTTTTAACATTGTGCTCTAGTAAAAGGTTCAACAGTTGTTTGTGCTCCACTAAGGAGGGTGCTGCGGTCAGGAGTGGGTGGGAGAGAGGAGGGGGAGAACTCTCACACAAAGGAAACGCTCTTTTCAACCACAAAAAGGGAGGTGCGTAACAGCGTGCATCACGGATGCCTTGGACATCACCACGAGCCCTGCGTATGCGTGCCAGATAGGAGCACAAGCGGATCTGAAGTCCTGTAAAAGCAGGGCTTCGTGTGACCCCAGCCCCACCACGCCAGCCGGGTGTGCAGGATTTGCCTACAGCATGACAGGCCGGGACGGGCAGGACAAGCTGCTCCAGCTCAGGGGGACTCAAGCTTAAGCAGCACTGCGCTCCACAGATCCTGGAGGAGTAGCGGCCTGCTCCAGTCGTGAGGCATTACCCTTTACAAGGTAACCCGAGTAAGCAAGAACACCCGTTACCAAAACTGACCTGGAAGCAAAAGTGCAGAACATTTGCAGACTTGGGGGCTGCATGTGACACTGGCTCAGGGACTGCATCTAAGTGCACCTGCCAAACACACTCCTTCCCAATGGTCCCAGCACAGATGGCCTTTTCTGCACTGATAACAGCAGAAGGGAACAAGTGATCTGAGCAGAGAATACGGGGAGCTGCCACCGCAACGGCAGGGTCAGGGCCCCACAGCAACACTGCCGTTTAAAAGACACAGGTTCCGCCAGGGCAAGAGTGGCTGCTGGGCATTTATTTCCGACCACCTGCACCTGAGGACACTTCATCTCCCAGCTTTTCTCCTATGACTTCCTTCGCATATACGAATGTATTTTAAAACACCCAGAAGCCTGAAAAGAGCACCTGTGCTCACTAGCACGCTGGCTGGGAATGACAGAGCGGTGGTCCAACACACCCAGGGTGGCCATAGCGCCACTTTTAAAGAGGACAGTTCTCTGTATAAAAAAAATATTTCAGTGGCTGTCCAGTCCAAGTCCAGTAAAAAGTTATACAGAACCACCAAAAAGAAGAGCTGGGCCTTGAAGAATGTTCAAGAAGAATAGCTTACCCAGTTTGCATCTGGACAGTGAGTGGACAGGTCAACCTCTTCTCTGCTATAGTGAGATCTCTTGTATCTCTATTTAAATTCTAATTATTTCCTCTACATTTGTACCTATGTACACTGACATGTGCAAAAACTATGCAAATCGCTGGGGTTTTTGTCTTTTGCGGGGGTGATCCATAAATGGCCACCCCAAACCCATCTGGAAAGAACAAAGCTGTGGAAATACTAGTCTAGATGCAAAATGGTCTAGATGTACTCCTGCAGAACAATCAACCCCTGGAAATACTTTTGGACTGGAAAGGTAGCACTTGGCAACCGGAAACTCCCCCTTCCCTGTTCACTCAGCAGGACTGGCTCACAAACAACCTGCTAATGGCCATTTAAGCAGCATATTGTCAGAGTCCCACCTTGGTATCCTTTCAGCAACACCCCCTCTGGCCAGCTGGCTCTTTGTGTGTGACCTTCTGCAGGGCCATATTGATGCCACCCCAAGGCGAAGGCACAAAGGCCATGGTTTGCATTGAAACTGTCACACCCTTTGCCAAAAATGTGCTTGGACCACCCTGGTGCACACAGTGAAACCAGCTGGCCACTTACCAGCTATTTAGGATGCATCAGCCTTGCCCAAACTGGTACCGTCCAGGTGTGACGAACAACTCCCACAATCCTCAGCCAACACAGTCAGTGACTGAGAAGTCCCACACAGCTGCAGGGCACGGGGTAGGCAAGGCTGATTTACCTGGGCACCTCCTACAGTATCAGGAGTGCTCAAGACCAAGGACGTGGAGTAAAAATAGGCACGATGGAACAAGCATGCCTCAAACAGGCTTTACGTTTCCGGTTGGCCGAATGCAAATCCACACATGCAAGAGTGGCCGGGAGAATTGCCAGGAACTATCCCCCCGCCCCGGCTTCAGCACAGCGGAGTGCCAAAAAGCCTTCTCAACACCTGCTAGAGCCTGAGTGAGGAGGCAGCCCAGGGCCAGGTCACCCCCGACAGCAAAACGGAAGTGGTGAGACAATGCGGGGGGGGGGGGGGGGGGAAGACCCGTGGAAGCAACTGTCCATCACTTCGCTCATTCTTCGTTGGCTAGGGCCACACTGCTGAAAGCAACAGATTGCACACTGCGGTCCAACTATGCACTGGCATCTCCCAGAATGGCTCGCTATCCACTGGACTCTCCACAGGGCTGGTCCCAGGAGGGCCTTCAGGCAGCCACTTCCGAGTGCTAAGAATCCAAAAGAGTCAGGCAGCAGTTCCATTATTCCCTGCTTAGCCTATTTTCTTTGGCTCGAAAAGGAGGACAGGAACAGCAGAGGGGAAATATGGGAGGTGCTGCAAACGGAAGGTGGTGGCAGCTGGACCCCCGCCCACAAAACTCCGTGGCTGAGTCAGGACAACTGCGTTTTAAAAGCCTCATTCGGAAGCACCTTCTGCCTAAGAGGTACCTCTTTGAACTCCACAGCTACAGGCCACCGGGAGAAAGATGCTGGGAAGACCATCTCATCCCATCAAGGTCTGCCTGCACGGAATTGTGTGCATGCAGCCCAGGGGAAGTGTTCGGCCTCACCCCATCCTCCCACCCCGTGCAACAGAGGTAGGCTACCAGTGCGCTTCTATGTGCCTCTAATCCAGGGCAGCCCCCATGGCTGGCTGGGGATGACAGGAGGTGGACTCCGAGGTACTTGGGAAGGGCCTGCCTCGAAGAGAGTTCTCCAATGGCTGCCCCTTTGGCACCTGCTCAGCAGCTGCCTTCCAGAGTTCCCTCTGCTGCAGGGCAGGGGAGAAGACGGGAGAGGCAGCCGGCCCACTGAGACAACAATGCAGCTGAGAAAAGCACAAGTCCAACCCCACACAGACAGATAGACGTACAATTCTTTTTTTACCTGGGAGAAAGGAAAGACGAACTGTTGAAGCCGCTCTCACCGTTGCACAAGCCGTCTGAGAAGAGGTCTATCTCATTCCCTTCCCCGTAGTCCTCGAAGTGCTCCTCTCCACTAATGACTGTGACGATGGAGTGACCGTTGACATCCGAGGTCAAGGACAGGTCATGAGGGTGAGGGCTGTGGGAGGAATGTGAGAACTAAGGTGACAGGAGGAAGGCCAAGAGGCAGGGCTGCACCCACCGCTCCCAACAGGCGACCACCACACACCGCCCTGAAGCGTGGCAGGGCAGGACTGGATGGGGACTGCCGCTGCATGTTGCGGTGTGGGAGCTCCACCACGTACGATGTAGGATCCAGAGCCACTTGGTACTCAAGCTACAAGATCCTGCAGGTGGGAGCTGCTCCACCGTTTTACAGGTGTCCGACAAAGAGAGCAATAGCTTCATGAGGTTCTTCATGAGGCTGCTCAAGAAACATCTCCGAAGTGGAAAGGACTAGACCTCTGTGGTAGGACACCTGCTCCACCCACCCTCCGACATCTCCAGTGAGAAGAGGTGAGATGAAACACCTCTGTCTGAGCCTTCTACACAGCCCGTGCCAACTGAGGGTTCACCAGGAGCAGTCAATTCCAGGCTGCCAAGATGCACTTTGTTTTATATCAGAACCACAGAGGGCCACCAACCAGAGTGGGCTGCAAAGTGAGACAGAACAAAGACACCTTGAAGAAAGTCCTGCCAGGTGTCTGCTCCAACACAAAACCAATGCAGCTGGGCAACAGCGGGATGTTCTGCTATCTTGTCAAGGGCACGCTTTTGCATTTTACTTTAGAGAAGTGTGTCCACTCAGGATGCAGCCGTACAACCCTGAACCTAGAGGAAGTAAATATTTTCGGTTGCACAGCCAGTCCATGACTTAAACCGCAGCTGCATTCAGAGCTCCTTAATCCTATTACAGGTCCAGAAACTGCCACTGACACGGGCTCCCAGCACTTCCACACAGACAGGCGTCCGTCTCTCCTGTGTCACAAAAGCAGGAGCATGGACATGGCCCCCAGCTAGAAAAGGCTGATCTGGGTGCTAGATCACTTATTTCGAGCATTAACATACTGCTCCATAGTTCACTATGGAGATTTCAGAGCAGTACCTAATAAAAGAAAAAAGAAAAAAAACAGAGACAAAAATAAAATAATATGCCAAAAACAGAATCCATAAAACTATGGCTAGTTAGCTGGGGAAGGCTTCTGTTTTTCGTGCTCAGCCCACAGATCCCCAGCCGAGGTCACCAGAGAATCTTGGCACATGTGAATTCTCAGTCTGGAAAACTAGAATAAAAAGCTCACCTGCCTTATAGGGGAATCGGAAGGGCAAAAAGAGTCAAGTTCTCAACAGCACTATGGCAGCTTCCCCCTTTTGACTACAACTGTGATTGCCGGCCATGCTGGCTGAGATGCTGGGTGCCTCGGTGGCACTTTGAGGAGGGAGACTATACCCCAGATTTGGAAGAGAGCTTCTTCCAGAAATTTCCAGATCAGATCAGAACTGGAAAACCTGCACCTCTCCAACATAATCTCCCAAACCTCAGAGCACAGAGCCTTCCCTATTTCAAAATAACAGGAAATCCAGTGATATCAGCAATTCTAGGGATACAAATGTATGCATTATCTTTGTGTTGACAGACAGAATAGACTTGCTATCCTGTCGGAAACAAAGACTGTGGCTGTTTTCCAGCATCCCCCAGCCCTTTAAGTGCTGATGAAAAAGCCCAGAGGAGCACAGAATGGTAAAGAGGAGGCAAACAGTGCTCCAAAGAACTGGAGAGATGAAAAGCCACCAGACGCTCCCCCCACGTATCATCAGTTGCGAGGGATCTGAAGCGCTCCATTTTGCAATGTGTGTCTGGAGCACGTGTGTTCCAGCCAAGCTACTTGTGTGGAGCGGCTCCATTTGCAGCTCATGGTGTACACGTTAAGGAGCTATCCCAAGATTCATGTTGCCTTCCCAAAATGGCACTCAGCTGGATTAGTGCTGTGAAATGACGCGATCAGACGTGATCTGAGCGCCCGAACAATTGCTGCCTTCAAGTCAAATGCTTCTTGGGGATGCACAATTGTCTGTGGAATTTCTGTATTACCATTTAGAGAGAGCTTTCTCTGAGCTTTTATTTTTGGTTCAGAAAAGCTCGACCTAGGTAAGTTGTTGCACCAGGTGTGTGAGCCAAAGTGGAGAGAGAGAGTTCCCAAGGACTCTTTTAGCAAGGACATCCCACCATAAAAAGAGCTTTGGCTGTTGGGTGGTATAGGAATTAATAATAACAATAACAATAACAGAATGGGGAGGCAGGGTGCAGAAAAGCCAGGCCTCCCCCGCCTGAAACCTCCAGGTTTGATGGACAACGCCAAGCATCCCCAAGCACGTTGGCTGTGAATGATGGGAGCTGCAGTTCAACACATCTGCAAGACTTCAGCTGGGTAAGGCTAACATAAGCAGAGATAATCAGGAGTGTCTGGATGTCAACAAGCGGAAGACCTGGCCATGAGCAAAAGCAAAAGGAGGAAGGAGGTGGTCAAGGCTGAGGGGTTGGAGAAGGAAATATTGGAAAGAAAATAGATCTCAAAATCGAGCAAGGCCCAAAGCTCTTTTGTCAGGAGGCCAATTCAAGTCAAAGTCAAAGCAAGGCCAGTTACAACGGAAGCCCCATGTCTCTTCCCAAGTGCAATCCATTTGTTGGAGAGAAAAGGGTGAACTTTGGGTGGGCTTTGTTTACCCTGGCAGACAGGGGTCTCCTACGGGGGTCCCTGTTGCTCCTCAAACTCTGGCACAGAAGCTTATGTGGAAAGGGGTTCTTGAAAAACAGGAGGTGGTTATTCTATCCTGGCTTGGCCAGTTCTGGGCAAACGCCTTCCCAACTCCCACTTCCTCCCTGTGGATGGTGTTTTCTGGGCTCGGAGCCCAGCTCAGGGGAACTTACTCCTCTTAAGCTGCCCTACAGCTATTTAAAAGGCACCCTAAAATAAATTAATATGCAATATAAACTAATCAAAGATACTAGCTGAGGAGGATCAGCAGCAAGAGGAAGGAAACCCCAAGTTTCCTTTTCACGTCTGTTCACAGTCTCCCTGCTACAGCCAGGACTTATGCTGGACACCATCTCATTTATGCACAGAGGCCAACAAAATGCACGACCGCCAGGGCGCCTCAGCGCACACAGATCACAGATCGGGGGGCTTGCTGGGTTCTGCTTTTTCCAAAAACCTTGCAAGCTCCTTAGTGACCTCTCTAAACCCAGGCTGCCACTTGGGGTTTTCCTTTTTTCTTTTAAGGAGAGAAGGGCTCCGTTCTTCCAAACAGAAAGCAATGTAGGGGAGTCCCACCTGCCAGCCAATGACCAAGAAAACAGCACAGCTCCCCTTTTAGATTTTCACATTTTTATCAAACAGCATCTCAACTTTAGTTGGGGGAGCTCAGGGAAGCAGGCACAGGACCACATCACTCTGTCCTTATGCATCCGAAGGATGGCAACACGTGAGTTGGTTACAGCTGAGCAGGGAAATGGAACCAGGGTCTCCCAGATCTGTGGTCTGCTCTCATTTCCCACAGCTGCAGAAGTCCAGGGGAGCCCTTCTCCCAAAGAACAGCAGCAGCAGAAGTGAACAGGTATGATGTACCTATCACTGCACTTCCGCTTGGGGAAAGCTTTGCCTGTTGATTTCTGCCCACTGCTCAGATATTGGAGGCACAAGAATTCTAGGTTTGCTGCTGTTGTTGTATATATTGTTATCATTTTCTTCTTTTTGAAGGTAGCCTATATAAACCGCCAAATAAAAAGTGCTTTAGGCAGCCTTATAAATAAGCCCACAAAAAGTTACTATCCTACAAGAATATTAACAAGTTGTTGGGAAGCGGCAGAGGAGGAGCAGAAAACTGCAGGGTGCTGCCTTGCTCCTCCACTGCCCACCTTGCTCACCTGCACTGAATTCCTGGCCACCCTTTGGCAATCAGCTGAGTCCTTAAATACAAGGAGCTGCCTCTGCCAAAAAGTATTCCCAGATCTTTCTAACTTTGATGACCAGAAGCACCATTTTGATGTTTCTGTTGCCCACAAACAAGATCTGGCTTCTTGCAGAAAGTGAAGGGTGCCCTCAGGAAGCAAGCAAAGGAAATACACTGAACATGCCCTGGTTGAACAAAGCAATTCCAGAGCAGCAGGATGGGATGCTGTCCTCTCTAGAACACAGGCTGCAGCACAGGGGTGATGAGCAGAGGTCCAAATCCAATTCTGGAGAAGTTCTAAGGAGCTGCATTCTCAGGAAGGATCAGACCAAAGGCAAAGTGGGCTGAGCCAAAATACCCAAGCCACCAGCACATGGGAGCACAAAGCTGCTACTGCCAAGCGAAGCACCTCAGCCTTTGAGAATGGGTAAAAAGAAATTGCATAAAAGCCGGGAAAGCACCAAAAGAGAGGCAGTCAGAGCCAAAGGGAGGATGGCTGGCGTCTGAAGCAGCCCAGTGGACTACACTGGGCACCCGGGCAGGAAGGACCGCATACACCGGCCTGAAGTTCCGCACCCCTGTGGTGTCTCTTCTTCTTTCCCCCTTCACTCCCACAGACACATTCTTGATGGTTAAGACTTACAGAAATGCCCTGTTCCTATTCCCTTGCTGGCTGTTCGCAAGGACTGGAGGTGCGGGAGCACCAAAAGACGACTCAGTTGCTCCCTTCATCCTAATCTCAGCTTTCACGCTCAAACCCAGCAGCCCCCCACCCCACCCTCAAGGAATGGCATTTGTACCTACAGGCAGGAGAGTCCGAGACATTGCGCCATGCTCCCAGAAGGCCGGGCAGAACGGACACAGGCTGGCATACTGGCTAATTCTCTCTGGGAAAGGGGCCTCTAATGGCCTTGCAGCTCAGAAGCTGATTACAGACTGCAGGTTACCAACTGCCAAGCCTGGCTCTTCGCAGCAAGGAAGGGGTGGCGGCAGGCTAATCCCATTCTGCAACCCCTGGCATGTCTTAATCTGCAGGGCCTCCAGAGAGAGACACTCTTTCAGTCCCGCTTTGCATCAGAGCCTTCTCCAGCTCCTTGAGTGGTGGAGGGAGCCCCCCCCCCAAAAAAAAGAAAGAAGCCCTTTCAGAGGTTAAGGGTTGGAAACAAAAGGCTGAGGTGTGGGAAAGAAGGGAAGCTTTGCCTAATCTGAACAAGCTCAAAGGCCTGGCTCGCCTTGCAGATTGATCAGGTTCAAACACAGTGTTTGCACCCAAAGTGGAGGATCGGGACGGCATCTCTATTTCCGCAAACATGGCCTCCTGTGCCTCTTATTGGAATCCAGCATATCTGGAGGGCACCATGTTGGAAGAAGGTACGGATGATTGTACAATATGAATTCGTGACAAGGAAGTGTCCATTCTGCCCACAAGAAGCTGTAGCTGAGTCTCAAGTCACTCTTAGTAACAGGAGGGAGCCATCATGGGCCACAGCAGAACCATCAGAGGGGCTGCAACACGATGGCTGCATAAAGATCCTGCACGTAGGGAAGCGCAGGTTCAGTCCCTGACCAAGTATCAAGACTGGGCAACTGCATGGTGGTTGGGCTTCACCAACCATTCCTCCTGTTCATTTCCCCGGAAAATTTTCGATCTGAGTTAGATCTAGGCCCTTGCATTGTTTAAATTTGTTTTTATATTTTGAACAGATTGGTTTAAAAGCCACAGGCATGGCTGTACACTCAACGCTCCAGAACAGAAAAAGAGAGCACAGGCTAGATTGCTGCCCCACAGCCCTCCTGTGGAAATTAGTGCATGCTACTGCAGTCTCCTTTATGGATCACTGCCTTGTCGTGGCGAAGGGGCTTGCGTAGCTCAATGAAGCTATGAGCCATGCAGTGCAGGGCCACCCAAGACGGACAGGTCATAGCAGAGAGCACGGACAAAACGTGATGCACTGGAGAAGGAAATGGCAACCCACTCCAGTATCTTTGCCATGAAAACCCCATGGACAGTACCAAAAGGCAAAAAGATATGACGCCGGAAGATGAGCCCCTCAGGTCGGAAGGTGTCCAATATGCTACAGGGGAAGAGCAGAGAGCTTGTACTAGTAGCGCCAGAAAGAATGAAGCAACTGGGTCAAAGCCGAAAGGACACTCAGTTGCAGATGTATCTGGTGGTGAAAGGAGAGTCTGATGCTGCAAAGATCTATACTCCATAGGAACCTGGAATGTAAGATCCATGAATCAAGGCAAGCTGGATGTGGTCAAACAAGAGATGACAAGACTGAACATCGACATCTTGGGAATCAGTGAACTAAAATGGACAGGAATGGGTGAATTTAACTCAGATGACCATCAGGTATACTACTGTGGGCAAGAATCCCTCAGAAGAAGTGGAGTAGCCTTCATAGACAATAAAAGAGTAGGAAAAGCAGTACTGGGATACAACCTCCAAAATGACAGAATGATCTCAGTTCGAATCCAAGGCAAACCATTCAATATCACAGTAGTCCAAGTCTATTCCCCAACCACTGGTGCTGAAGAGGCTGAAGTTGACTGGTTCTATGAAGGCCTACAACACCTTCTAGAATTAACACCAAAAAATGATGTCTTATCATCATGGGGGATTGGAATGCTAAAGCAGGAAGCCAAAAGATAACTGGAATAACAGGCAAGTTTGGCCTTGGAGTACAAAATGAAGCGGGGCACAGGCTGGTAGAATTTTGTCAAAAGAATACGATGGTCATAGAAAACACTCTTTTCCAACAACCCAAGAGACGACTCTACACATGGACATCACCAGACGGTCAACACAGAAATCAGACTGACTATGTGCTCTGCAGCCAAAGAATTAGATCTGATAGACAGAGTGCCTGAAGAACTATGGACGGAGGTTCGCAACATTGTATAAGAGGTAGCAACTAAAGCCATCCCAAAGAAAAAGAAATGCAAGAAAGCAAAATGGCTGTCTGAGGAAGCTTTACAAATAGCTGAGGAAAGAAGGGAAGCGAAAGGCAAGGGAGAAAGAGCAAGATACACCCAATTGAATGCAGAATTCCAGAGAATAGCTAGAAGAGATAAGAATGCCTTCTTAAATGAACAGTGCAAAGAAATAGAAGAAAACAATAGAATAGGGAGGACCAGATATCTCTTCAAGAAAATTGGAGATATGAAGGGAACGTTTCATGCAAAGATGGGCAAAATGAGGACCAAAATGAAAGGGACCTAACAGAGGCAGAAGAGATTAAGAAGAGGTGGCAAGATTACACAGAAGAACTATACAAGAAAGAGCTTAACATCCCTGATAACCACGATGGTGTGGTCACTGACCTCGAGCCAGACATCCTGGAATGTGAAGTCAAATGGGCCTTAGGAAGTTTGAGCAACAACAAAGCTAGTGGAGGCGACAGTATTCCAGCTGAGCTATTCAAAATCTTAAAAGACGGTGCAGTAAAAGTGCTACACTCAATATGCTAGCAAATTTGGAAAACTCAACAGTGGCTGCAGGATTGGAAAAGGTCAGTTTGCATTCCGATCCCAAAGAAGGGCAATGCCAAAGAATGTTCAAACTACCACATCATTGCACTCATTTCACATGCTAGCAAAGTTATGCTCAAAATCCTACAAGCTAGGCTGCAGCAGTATGTGGACCAAGAACTACCAGAAGTACAGGCAGGATTTCGAAGAGGGAGAGGAACTAGAGATCAAATTGCCAACATACGCTGGATCATGGAGAAAGCTAGGGAGTTCCAGAAAAACATCTACTCTTGCTTCATTGACTATGCTAAAGCCTTTGACTGTGTGGATCACAACAAATTGTGGCAAGTTCTTAAAGAGATGGGAGTACCAGACCATCTTATTTGTCTCTTGAGAAACCTATATGTGGGTCAAGAAGCAACAGTGAGAACTGGACACAGAACCACTGATTGGTTCAAAATTGAGAAAAGAGTTCGGCAAGGCTGTATACTGTCGCTCTGCCTATTTAACTTATATGCAGAGCACATCATGAGAAAGGCGGGGCTGAATGAATCACCAGTTGGAATTAAGATTGCTGGGAGAAATCTCAACAACCTCAGATATGCAGATGATATCACTCTAATGGCAGAAAGTGAAGAGGAATTAAAGAGCCTCCTGATGCGGGTGAAGGAGGAGAGTGCAAAAGTTGGCTTGAAACTCAACATTAAGAAAACTAAGATCATGGCATCTGGTCCTCTCACTTCCTGGCAAATAGATGGGGAAGAAATGGAGGTAGTGACGGATTTTATTTTCCCGGGCTCCAAGATCACCGCAGATGCTGACTGCAGCCAAGAAATTAAAAGACGCTTGCTCCTGGGGAGGAAAGCTATGGCAAATCTAGACAGCATACTAAAAAGCAGAGACATCACTCTGCCAACAAAAATGTGTATAGTCAAGGCTATGGTTTTCCCAGTTGCAATGTAAGGCCGTGAAATTTGGACCATAAGGAAGGCTGAACACCAAAGAATTCAGGCCTTTGAATTGTGGTGCTGGAGGAGACTCCTGCGAGTCCCTTGGACTGCAAGGCGATCAAACCGGTCATTCCTAGAGGAGATCAACCCTGACTGCTCTCTAGAAGGCCAGATAGTGAAGATGAAGCTCAAATACTTTGGCCACCTAATGAGAAGGAAGGACTCACTGGAGAAGAGCCTAATGCTGGGAACAATAGATGGCAAAAGAAGGAGGCAGAAGAGGATGAGGTGGCTGGATGGAGTCACTGGGGCAGTGGGTGTGGGCTTGGGTGGACTCCAGGGGATGGTGGAGGACAGGAAGGCCTGGAGGAATGTTGTCCATGGGGCCGCGATGGGTCTGACATGACTTCGCCACTAACAACAACAACAATGCAGGAGTGCTTTTACAGAAGGAATTGCCACTGCAAGCAAGAAAGCCCAGAGGTATTTAAGAAAACAAGATATGCAGAATGCAGCTCATAGCAAACAAGCCAAATTTTGGGGGCTGGGAGAGACAGTTGCCAACTGCTCCAACATCCATCCAAGCCTTTCCTGGGAATAAATGGAGTCTTCTAGGCTTAAGAGCATGTCATTGGTGGTGGAAACCACACTGGGTGCCCTTTCCAAACTTAGTTCATTTGCCAGAGAAAGGAAGCTTAACTGACTGCAACTTTAAGGCAGGACAAACTCTGAGCAAAAATGAGAGGAAAGAAAAAGGACTGTATGGAACTATGGCTTATGGAACTCATTGCCAGAAACCTATCGATGGCTAATACTTGGATGCATGCCACCTCCAGTATCACATGAGCAAACCATGCTTCTGCATACCAGTTCCTCAAAAACACAAGTGGGAGGGAGCTACTGTATTTGCATCCTGCTCGTAGTTTTCCCCAGAGGCATCTGGTTGCCCATGGCGGGAAACAGGCTCCTGGAACAGATTAGCCTCTGGCCTGATCCAGCAGGGCCTTTAAATTGTTCTGGGAGAAGAAATGGCAATTGTCCCTTCCCTGGGTATTTCACCAGGCTGGCTTGCCAAGAAGATTTAGAGGCCAACCTTCAAGCCCCTTCATCTTTCCCTGTTCACACCCATCTGCAGAGGTAGAACAACCTACCCATTCTCTGCCTCCTCGATGGTATCCGTGAACTCCGAGTGCACCGTGGAGTCAATCGCACTGTCTGTTTCTACTTCATCATGCATCTCGTGGTGGACCAGCGTGCTGGTGTCCTCATCTGTGAAAGTTTCGCATTCACTATAGGTGCTCTCCGAGCCCATGTACGCGCTGTCAGTCACCTCATTTGCCTGTTGTAAACAAAAGCACACAAAGCCGTTTAAAGACAACAGTACGGCCTGAAGTCGCTGGCATTTTTTCCCTTGAGGTTGCAAAGGTTTTCTACACAGGGCTATTAACACACTGTAAGCCCACTTTCATTTGTGTTGCAGAATTAAGATCCAAGCGCTAAATGAAGATCATTTCCACTGCTGCTTTTCCACACAGAAGCTCTAGATACAGAGGTTATAGCATAGCAAATACGCCTGCTTATGAACATGCAAGTTAAGAACCACCCCTACATACAAACAAACAAACCCACAAGTCCTGTCTCTTCCTTAGGTGGCAAGTGCCAGGTAGTGAGAAGAAGAAGGAAGGAAGGAAGGGGAAGGAGGAAAAGAGGAGGAGGAAGGAAAAAGTGGTGAGTGGCCAAGTCAAAAATAGAAAGCAACTCCAGTGGGACCCCCCACCAAGCAGCACAATCAAGCCCTGACTCTCCAGCACTATGGCCATCCTATCTAAACCATTCCCATCCCCATCATCATCCAGTCAATGTTAGGCTTCATGTTAGCTCAAGAAGTGTTAACTTTTAATAATCTTTTTACTATTTTTCTATCTAAACTGTTTTATACAGTTTCTCTCTCTTCTGTGCCTGTAGTTAGTTTATAATTACTGAATTATTATCATTATTAAAATACTGCTTTCTGTTTAAGATGTTTCAGTTTATATGGAAATGTTTCTTAAGTGTTTGATACATTTTTTCTATACATGATGTAACTTGCATACAAATTCAACCTAAAGATGATCTCAGAACAGAACTTGTTCTTAACCTGGAAACTGGGTATACTATACTCTAGATATACTATACAGAATCATAGAATATAGAATAATAGAGTTGGAAGGGGCCAAAAAGGCCATCAGGTTCAATCCCCCGCTGTTGCAGGACACCAATTTACTCCATCCCACTCATGTATTATCTATAGTGCAGTGCAGTGCAGTGCAGTGATGTGTGTGTGTGTGTAGAGATAGAGTGTGCTCATATTGTATTGTGTGGCATAGCAGAACAGTGCAAATACACAAAAGGAAACTCTACTCTCTTTCTATTTCACAATTAAACACTGTAGTTTAACTGTTCTTAAAAAATAAACCATGCCAAAAATGCTGGTTAGACACAGAGGCAAAATTGGGGGTTCATCATCTAACATCCATGAATAGGGAAAGAATGATAACAGCACGATAAATACCTTGTGCAGAAAGCCTTGAATGGCAAGTTATTCCAAATTATGGTCAGGCTTTTATTCCAAGAAGATGTGGCCTGTTTGGCCTTAAGCCAAGAAGAGAAGCTAATCACAGGATAGGCAAGCAGGGTAGAAAGATGTCACCCCATAGGGAATTCCTCGTTCCACCACACACACACACACACACACACACACACACACACACACAAACTACAGAAAGGTGATGCTGCCCACTTCCAATCAGCACACATACTTGCCATACGAAAATCTGCACCAGGTCCATACATGCTTGCAGACAAGGCTTCTTACGACAAAGCCACTGTGCTGCTCCATTAATGGAATTTTGATTGGGGGGTTCCGTACTGGTCCCCCCAGTGTCCCCCAGTTTTTTCCACTGTTTCATCCATCTTTTTCGTTTTTACAGAAAATATGTTCAAGAAGCAAAGTCAAAAGAACCTCAAGGTACCCTCCATCTGGAAGTCCCCAAAGTTGCATCATGATTGCACTTCAGCCCTCGCCCCACAAGTGTCACTTAATTTATATGCCAACAGCTGAGACTCACTGTGTTATAAAATTACTCCAAATAGCAAAACTAACAAAATAGGCACCATTTGAGTTTCCTGTGATGTCAAGACTTAGAGTGGAAGTTGGCAACATTTTGGGGCCCACAGGCACATCCAGCCATTTCAGATTCTGTCCTGGCCCCCACCACAGAATGGGCGCAGTGCAGGTGAAGGCACTGGTCTGCAGCTACCTGCAGTCCCCATTTCCTAAGAATGTCTTTGATCCCCACATAGGGTCCAGGGGCCTACATGGGAAAAGGCAGCAGCAGCTACAGGGTCCCCCTTTGCTTGCAAGCAATGCTGGCTGCTGGTAAGAATTGTTGTTAGGTAGGAAGAATAGGGCCTCTTCATGGGTTCCAAGAAAGGCCCCTACTGAACTCCCCTGTTTGGGATTCGATTGGTCAAGTCAGACTGAAGTATAAGACAAAAACTGCAGAGCCATTTTGCTCCTAACTATGCACCAATTTTACTTCTCATTGGTAACAACCAATTTGCTCCTACAAAGCATTTGCTACAAGCGAGCACTGAACCCACATGGGAAGCCCTACAATCATACCAGGACAAATGCCAGGGCTTTCTTCTGCTCCTCTCCCTCAGAAGTTGCTCAGACCGTTTCGAAGAGAACACTTTCACACCCCCTTGTTCCCAACACACGTGAGTGCAAGCTCTGGGAGGAAGCTACTCATGCCAATCTTCCACAGGAGAAATTATAAAAGCCAACAAAGAGCTCCTGGGGGACGTCATGACCACAGATTTTGACACCTGGGAAAGCCAAACACCACACGTTCACAGGCACACCCTTATCAAGGTCAGAAGAGCCCATGTCAAAAACACCCAAATGCTTAACTTCTTTAAAGAAGGGTCAGTGAGAATATGCAAGCCTGTGCTTAGCAACACCATTTATCAAGGCTACTGGCTAAAATGCCCCTATCCAAAAATCCAACAGGCAACTGGATACAAGATGATCCCCCTAGATTTGTATTTCTTACACAGATTCTTGGCATCTGATTCTGAAGCCCTGAAGGCTGGGTGTGCAAACAGATCAGAATCCTATCAGCATTCAAGTGCCTTTAAAATTCCCAGCTCTTCCGCCAGCTTAATCGTAACCCCTGAAAGCCAGTTCAAAACAGATCATTCTTGCCACTATTCCTGAAAAACATTCTGCACAAGGCTGTGTATTGCCGTGTCTACTGCTGGTTTTGTTGCAGAATTGCCATCTGAGCGCCAGTGTTCCCTTTCTGCTTTGCTGCAACATAACCTCTGGGTGGAGCTGTGCTATACCAGAATACTATTATACCAGTATTACAATTAAATAAAATACTTTTACCTTTGGAATAACCCATTTTCTCTACTAAGGGGGAGGGGGAGAATATTTCTATTTATATCTATTTAATATTATATCTATATCTATCATGTTTATATCTATTTTTCTAAGGGGGAGGGGGGAGAATATGCTCTTAAAAAGGCAGAAGTAAATGTGCCAATCACAACAGTTGCTGAACCTGTGAATAAGGAATCATGTATAATTTGTATAGAATACTTCTAAGTCCTGGGATTCTGGTGAATTTCAAGGAAGGAAAGAAATTCACAACCAAAGAACAGCCACCCTGATTGCCTCTTGATGTATCATCCTTTATCCTATATATTGACTGCAAATTAATTCTACAAATACAGATCTTTATGAAGCAAAAACAGCACCATTCATGCACAAGAGGAAAGAGTTGCTCCTAGAGTCTGAAGTACAAAAAACTTAGAAAATACCCCAAAGAGGAGAAAGGAATGTAAAATGCCAGATGCTGGCAGGGTGGGATGGAATGATGCATCCCGGATGAGGGTAGGACTGGCTGACACCCCGAACAGGAACACGCGCTGCAGGTGCCACTTCTGTCCCTCAGTGAATCGATGGTTCCTCTCAAAGACTGCAAGGATGTATGGGAAGGATACATTTCTAAGTTAGCACCTTGCCTAGGTGGTTTGGGGCTAATGTGAAAAAGAGCACCTGTGTTTTTAAGCAACACCTGTAGCTAAAGTGAAAACCAACACCAACTGTGCCCAGGAGGCCCGACTAGAATATCGGTGTAATCTGCTCCAGCTCCACTGCATTCTCTTAAAGAAGCACCACACTTGCGCATCACAGTCTTCAAGGACAGCCCTGCAGAAGCACATGTGTGGACAATGCCCGCTGGAGCCAGAGGGAGTGCCGAGTAAGGGTTTCTAGCCTTCGAGGGGTGGGGCCTTCAGTGCCCTGCACATCTCTGGCCCCTCATCATCACTAGCAGATCCAAAGTAAAACAGTGCTGAATGAAAGAAGCAGGAGGAAAATTTGCAAAGCATCTACAGGTTTGTACAGTGCAGACTTGGCAAATAATTTAAGCTGCTTGGATGCAGGATTTAAGCTTATTTTGATAATAGCAATGTCTCCACTTTCTTAGGCAGATGAGAGAGAATGAAAGGGCTGGGGGAAAGAAGCCATGTACACAGTCTAGTGCATGCACAGAGGCAGGGTGGAGGTGGGCATCAGAGCTGACCCATGGCTTTCCGAGTTTTCCCCACCAAAGTCCATTTCTTCCCCCTGCATGTACCATGCAGGTACCTTGACCCAGAGCCTTCCCCGGGACTTTCTTGCTTGTTTTATGGCCTTGATTAAATATTAAATCCCAAGCCAAGATGCCAGGAAGACGGGATCACATTCCTAGCCTAAATATCCCTTTACAAAAGCAAACTCACTGCAAACTGCTGCAGAGAAGCAGCAAGAAAACACACCTCACCCCACCTTTGCCCTGGGGCTCCATTTATGGCCTCAGGAAAGCCAGCTGGTTTCCCAGGCAGCTGTTTAAAGCCCTTCGCAAATTCCTTTCGCTAAGGAAGTTTGTCTTTGCATTACCAACAAGCCTGACCTCAGCACTTTTTCTCCTCCACAGATAAACCCTTTATACAAGCAGGCTGTGGGTGACATTGAACAAATGCCCAGCTAGAGGGTGGAGGGAACAAGGGGGTACTTTCTGGAGGGCTGGCCAAATTAGGGACTGAATGTAAGAAAAGCTGCTCTCCATAAACAAAACAAGGCATGCCAGGCACAGATCAACAATACATGCATTTATAAGTCAATTTCTCTTTTTCATATGTTGCTTGACAAGTTACAGGCAACTGTAAAAAAAACAAAAAACAAAAACAGCAACTCTTATAGTTACACACAAACACACCCTGGGGGCCCCTGGAAGCAACTCCAATTCACCTTACAGTACACCCAGGTTTCTGCACATGGGTGTGATAACAGCCACACTGCAGAAGAAACCAGAAGCAGGTTTTGGGACAGACCAGGGGCTAAACCCCAAATATCTCGGAGGACCATCCTGCAGTCCAAGGGGCGCTGGTGGTCTCTGTGGCATCTGCTCCCCCTGGAGCTGCTGGCCTTTTGTCCACAGGTGCGTCCCCTCCTGATGCCCCCACCCCACTTGAATGCTTCTGCCTCAGGCTTTGTTCTGACACCTCCCCTGTCCAGACAACCCTTTTTACAAGCAGGGGTGTTGCTGGGAAATAGGGTCCTTTAAAGAAACACACCCAAAGAGACTTTGCAGCAGATATAACTCAGCATATGCAAGCTGTATTTGGGAGCAGATCTTGTGGACTTAGGCCTCAGAGGGTACCTAGCACTGCCCTTCCAAGACTTGTTTAAAACCAGAAGACCGGTTGGCAGGGGAAGGAGAAAAAGTCCTTAAGTGCCCTCCTTGTTTGGCACCACAGGTTCCGTTCAAATCCTTCCTACCACCATGTGGGCACTTTCAACACTGCAGGAAGACCTGCAGATCACAGACCTCCTGCACCTTCTTGGTAGGCCTGACTTTGCCACGAAGCAGGGCCATTCCCCCACCTATAGTCACCCGCAGATTAAACTGCAAAATCCAGATCATGTGGAAGATTGCACTGGGAGCAGAATAGCTACATGACTACTGCTGAAAAAGTGCCTGTTTATTCTACCTCCCTTCCAGCACTTTTTCTACTGTCTCCCTTGCGTCAGCTTCTAGACTGTAACCCCCTTGGGTCAAGCACCTGTAAGCGTGCCATCTGCACAGATGTTGCTATATAAGAACCTATTTTATTTAGAGAGAAGAAAGTACTACAATTCCTAGCACAACCCAGCCTAGGTCTAAGCATGCCTAGGCCTATGCACTTGAACACTTTTCTACACACAAAAGGGCATTCAAGGCTGTTAACAAGGTAAAGAAAATCCAGTATGACATATCAGAACACATTAATTTACAAAACAGCACCACTGAAAATATAATTATAAAACATCATTTTCCTTCCTCCCTAACCAGGAAGAAAAGCATGATAACAATGAAATACTCTCTAAATATGACTGATTTTACCTGATTGTAGAGATTAGAGATAAGTAAACAAATAACATTCTTAATCCATATATGTAACTTTCCTAAAAGATCCAGAATATTGTAAAATATCCGGAATATTGAGAATGCTATAAATAATTCACTGGAGATCTCTGGCACTTCTTGCAGAATTGCAGATCTGGGGAAAGGGAAAGGAGGATGATAAAACTAGTGCGTGCACAAACTACAGCTACGGCCATCATGCCATCTGTAAGTAGTTGCTCCACAGATGACCCATATCAACCAACCAAGCTGCATACACTGCAGGGAAAGAAGCAAAGGTAAAGTTCAGAGAACAACATGTGGTGTAAGGAGCATAGGCCTGTATTCATCCTACATAATTGTCAACCATCATCCTATATATCAGGGGTGGGGAATCACCATTTCTCCTCTGTCTGCCAGACACCACTTATATCATTTGCTATACTAGCTGGGGCTGATAGGAGATGGACTCCAACAACATCTGGAGGACTACAGGCACTCCCCTCCACTGCCTTTGAGTGAGGATTCTTATGTAGCCTGTACTGCACCCTCCATGTACAAGAGGAGCTAGTTTGCAAGAACACGGGGGGCAGTGGGGGGCTGTCAAAAGAAAAGCGTTAAGGAACAGGAGAGAACAAAGCAGCCAGCAAAGACTGAACAGGTTCGGTGGCCACGATGGGGGGAGAATGGAAAACCACAAAGAAGCGTGGGGTACTTTCATGGCTGACCTCCTGGAAGAAGCACTCCACGCTGCAACATTTTGTTGCATGTCTTACTTGTTAGTTCTTACTCCAAATAGCAAATGGGAGTCTTCCTCACTTCCTTTGCCCATTTTTATTCTAAAAATAGAGTAAAAATCAGGCCAATATCCCAACTCTCACAAAATTTAGTGGTCAGAGTGATTACACAGGCAGAAGCAGAGATTAAAACTGTGCTGACGTCTACTCTTTCTTGGCAACACCAATACAAAGAGAACAGGAAGGGGCTGATGGAACATCTGGAGCTGTATGAAATTCCCTGCAAGCGGAAACAAGCAGTTGGGCAGCAGGGCGGGAGACCACACAGTTCTGGGTCAAGGTTTAGCCATTCCTTTGCCCAAATCCCACGAAGCAAAGACAGAGGGTATGGAAGGGAACGAGCGAAAGTCATGAGGACTACCATGCGTCTGCAGCACAAGAAAATCCTTGTGCCTGGCTAGCTGGTGAAGCGGCTAACCAGCCCTCAATTGGCCCTGGATACAGAGCGGCTTTTCCCAGCCTGATGCCCTTCGGAGGTTTTGGTCTAGAACTCCTACTGCCCAAACGACTGGGCCCTTAGCTGGGGCCAATGGGAGCTGTGGTCAGAATCACAGAATTGCATCAGGTTGGGGAATGTCAGGATGGTGGGGAAGAGGGATGGCAAAAAGAACATTTTAAAAGTGTTGTTACCTTTACTTACAGGGAGATGCTTGGGCAGAACTTTATGCAGGCAAATGAAGAGGAGCCTCTCCAGAAAGAAACTTGGAGTCTGAGCTATTTGGGACTGGCTTCAAATGTTTGCTGCATCATGGGAATTTTGCTCCGGGCCCTCCACTGACGAATCACACAGCCTTAAGTTATGTTGCAAGGCAGGCTGCCTGCCCCGATCCAGGAATGCCACAGACTTTCGTTCAGCTTGGCCATGCGAGTTCTACAGTCAGTATTTTGCATGGGCACCCCAAGTGAATCCTTCCCGGCAGTTTGCTGCCACCCTAAACTGTGAATTTGTCCTTTTTAAATGGTTAGTTTACACGAGTGCACAGAGAGAGGGGGGAGGGAGGTTCAAAACCACCCCAAGTTGTAATCCCCTTCGAAAGCTATGGACTCTCCCATGCTTGTACAACTCTCCTCAACCAGCCAGAAGAGGCTGCGCTTATCAGTGTATCCCCCACCACCAACCTTCAGGAGTGAGACTGCAAGAATGAGAGCTCAACCCAGAATGAGAGGGGCGTCTCCCTGCCTTCACCAGGCAGCTGCCACCTCCTGTGCCTTCTCAACTAAAGGGAGGCAACGGAGGGAATGCAAGAGGGGAGGGTCCCCCAGAATGCTTGTGCAGGATGCCACTGACTCATTCCAGCACGTACCTGGGAGACACATCCTGTTAGTTGCCCACGGCAGAACTTATGGTGTTCACCCCTCTATACTTCCGTCACGCATTCTACCCCAAGGTGCCGGTCAGCCACTGGCTCTGTAAGATGCCTCCCCCACCCCCAAGTGGTCTCCCCACCCAACAGAAAAGCCACGGGGTTTTCTGCAAGTAACAGCAGCAGTTTTAAAGCAACAGAGCAGCCAGGACTGGTTCCAAGCCCCACATTCTCATGTCCACTTGCACACGAACAGGCGATGAGGGCAGCAGAAACAAACCCCATTTCTTCCTGTAATTATGGTGGTGTATTTGAATGCAAAACTGCACACACTTTTTTTTAAAGCCAGGTTTGGCAAAAAAAAAAAAAAATTGCTGTTGCTCTAATGTATAAGGAATGTAGAAGCAATTGTAAAGCACAGAAAGGCAGTGGTGGTGAGGAGAGAAATATTCATTGTGTGCTTCACAAATAGAAACAGAGCGAGTCAGAAGGGGCCTCCCGGGCCATCTAGTCTGACCTCCGGCACCAGCCGGCTCCGCTCACGACATGCCCACCATGTGCATGTCCAGCCTATCTTTGAACACCCGCACCGATGGGGCCTCAACCACCTCCCGAGGAAGCCCATTCCGCACCCTCGGGGTCCCGACTGTCAGGAAGTACTTCCTGGCATCCAAATTGAACCTTGGTTCCCTGAGCTTTGCTCTGCTGGAGCGCATCCTGTCCCCCTCTGCAGGGGAGAACAGGTCTCTACCTGAACGAAGAAATACATGCAGCCGTCTTAAGGTGCGGCATAACATCCTAAGACCAGGGTCTAAAATAGCCTAGCTGCAGTAAAGGTTTAAAGGAATGTAGAAAGTCACAAGAAACACCTTATAAAATACATGACCTTCCCATTGCCTGATGGACAGATTTATGCAGCCAAGAATAATTGCGTTCTAGCCACACTGAATTTTCTTTTCAGTTAAAAGACACCATTGCACGTGAAAGGCTCTATAGACCTTGGATACCAAGAATAAGCCAATCTAGGATGTTTGCAGATTACCTGACTAAAAAACTACCAACAGAGTAGTTCCATGCAGTGGAATCCGATCTTTCAAACTGGCAAGTCGTTGAATCAATCTCTCTCTCTCTCTCTCTCTCTCTCTCTCTCTCTCTCTCTCTCTCTCTCTGTGTGTGTGTGTGTGTGTGTGTGTGAGAGAGAGAGAGAGAGAGAGAGAGAGAGAGAGAGAGAGAGAGAGAGAGAGAGAGCGAGCACTCGAACAATAACATTACTGAACTCAGCAGGATCTATGGTACATTGATTCTGCAACCATTCAAACAAATGATTTACGTTCTTATGCCAAACCCGCATTTCCCACAGAAGCGGTTTCTCTGTCCCCCACCAGAGAACTAAGTCTTATTTCTTCCCAGGTGAGTTCCATGTAACTGGGAACACGAGCCTCTACCAAGATATACCTTTAAACCTTGCAACTCTGCCTTTTAAAGAGGTGCAAGGAACTGTGTCCCAAGTCAGGCTTTCCCACTTTACAGGAATTACAAAGTATGACAGGGAGAGCAAGAGAGATGGAAAAGTACTCCTGCCAACCCAAAACCAAACTTTCTTGAAACCCACCTTAACAGCTGTGCTGGCAGGTTCCAGACTGGATTTGCAATCATATCCTTGCTGATTGGGACTGGGAGTTGCTTGAAGCCAAGGGATAAGAAAAAGTTACCTGAAGGCCACTGTTCTCGCTCTGGAAGGGAAAGTCCACCTCTGAATATGCTTAGCTTAAAAAAAAAAACCTTCCTGGCCTTCTGCTAGGATGAGGGAGGAGGAACGAAAAAATCAGGAAGTATAACTGGGCTGTATGAACAAACTAACCTCAGGTCTCTCAACAGAGTTCCTTTTGTTCTTGAACTCCCCAGATAACAGCCGACAAGCAAATCTCCCCCTACCCTGTTTTTCCCTGCCACTTCAGCAAGGATAGTTCAATTCCTGCAGCTAAATGCAAGCTTGTGCAGTCTGGCCGGTGGGAGGAGAGAAAAAAGGAACAAACTTCTTCATAGCTCATTAAGCTTTTTCTTTCCCTCTCACATCATACTAAAAAAGCAGTGGGGAGGGAATGAAGAATCTAGAGAAATTTATTTTATGATATATTTAATAAATTTTGTAAATAAAAATAAAGGGATTGTTTGGAATTATGGGTAATTAGCTTGTGACTCTCATTCATTTATTTAGTCCATTTTCGCCCCTTTTTATCCAAAACCATTCCCAGAATAGTTTACCAGTATCATGAGCACCAGTCTCTGCCTCTAAGATTGAAGCAGCACGGCCCACAAGGAAAATGGGAGGAAGAAGGAAGAGGAAAAACATAAGCTCAAGCATCCACTCTTAAAGTTACAGCTCTTCTCCCAAGCCACTGGGATGAAAATCATTTCGACTGCCTGACAGCAGGGCTGCTGGCTGGGCGTCAAGTGGGAAAGCCAAGGGCGGCTGGTTTCCAACCAGAAGTGCTGGATTAGTCAGGCTTCCCTTTTTTATAAATGTTAAGAGCAACTAAGAGATAATACATGTCTTCTTTGAGAGCCAGATACCAGAAACAAGTGGAGACCTGCTGTTTTCACAGATTGCTTGTGAGCCGCTTGTCGCTCTCTGGCTAGTCAGAGTTGAAAAGTGGGTATTGGAATACATGGATCTTCAGTCTCTGGAGAGCAGAACATCTGAATTATTTTGACATATACAATTCAAAGAGCCCTGCTCAAGAAATAAAAGGGAGAGGAATCGCACACCCAGTCAACAGCTTGAAAGTAGAAGGACGCAGCATCACTTCAGATTATATTATGGGAAAGGTCAATGGCAGCTCCCAGAGCCAGTGCTTTTGCTGCTCTTCACTTCCAAGGAAGCTGGGGGGTGGGAGCTTAGGGGATGCT
Organism: Varanus komodoensis; assembly: GCF_004798865.1. NCBI lineage: Eukaryota > Metazoa > Chordata > Lepidosauria > Squamata > Varanidae > Varanus > Varanus komodoensis. The sequence continues at coordinate 13,806,682 of NW_025335684.1, forward strand.
TTGCTGGGGGCCCTTGACCCACAGGGCAGAAGCCATTCCAGAGATGAGGTACCACAAGCACAGCTGTCAAAATGAGTGGGCTGCATTAATGTGGTGGCTGTGAGCCATGCAAGATAGACTCGTCTACCTTGTTTAACGATGGCTGCGCCCAGATCTCTAGGGGTTGCTCTATTTATCCCAAAGAAATCGATACAACCAGATTCATGATTTGGACATGGACATGGTGGGCATGTCATGAGTGGAGCTTGCTGGAGCCAGGGGTCAGACTAGATGGCCGAGGAGGCCCCTTCTGACGCACTCTATGTGTCTGTTATGGGGAGCTTGTGGCTACAGGGGGCCGATGAGCCATTAAAAGCACAAAACTCCTGCAATCGCACTCATTCGCACAAAATGGATTCATGTGAAGCATTCCGTGACACAGGGGAACCAATGTCCAAGTTTCAGAGATAAACGGTTCACTCCACCTCAACCACCTGCCTGAACATGTAGCGCATGTCTTTCTACAGGCCTGTGAGCAATTTGGACTTTGTCTGTTTCCTTTTAGAAAACTTTAATCCTTGTGATTGGTTCCAGGTTCTTAATGGCCTCATCTTTCTTTTAAAAAATGTTTGACTTTGTAAACATTGACTCCAGCAAAACATGACACACTTAACATACCACTCGATTAGTAAACCCAAGCCTACTTGAGGAGATAAGAATAGCCTGGCTGAATTAAAGCAGGTCCACCTATCAGCCAGCTAGATAATCTGGAAAGCTTATAAACAAGGCAAGATGGCAGCGGCCCTGCCCAACCCGGTGCCCTTCTGATTTCTGAAATGCAGTTCCCACATCCCTCAGCATGCAAGTTGTCTACCTGTGCCCTGGTACTCACAGGCAGCCTATTCCTGGTCATGGAGGCTCTTGTTTAGTCATGACTGATAGGAGCTGATAGATTGTTCTCTATGAATTAATTTCAGACCCTGTAATAGTCTCTGTCCTACTGACTTGTGAATCAAAATCCTACTGTAAAAGGGGTTCACATTTGGACCAGTGGTAGTTTTTTTTAGCACCACATGTTCCTATTGGCTGGCATTGTACACATAATGTGATACACGCATGCGCAAGCATACACACTTCTCTTACTCCATTAACAATCTAGTTCCAATTATACATGCGTGTCAGAACTTCCAGTTTGCTCACAAGCAAGGTGATTGTACTAGCTCTTAATTACTCTGGCAGCCAGTATTATAATTTGCTTGAAGGAGGATCAGGATTAATGTGTCAAGAGAGATACTCACCCCCACTTCCCCCTCTGCCCAAGGCACTCACTCATGCAATGCCACAGGCTCCGTCAAGGGGATGGTGCATGCTGGCAGTTAGCAGGCCCAATGGCAAAGGGGATGTTAAAAGAGTGTTTAAGACAGTGTGCTGCTGCTTAGAGTACTGAGAGTCGGTGACTAATTCATTTCAACTTTTTACAATGGGGACAAACAAAAGCTGAAAAGCCACCCAACAAATGACAGTTTGGGGGAAAGAGGTGGAGGCAGTAGAAAGGGGCTAGGCTGGGCCACCAAAAGGCCTGTATTTGGACCCCAGGGCTGAAACTCCCTACCTGCAATACAACTTCCTGTGCTGCTTCTCTCTCCACTGATGTGCTGCTTCTCTCTCCTGTGCTGCTTCTCTCCCCACTGATTCCTGCAAATATTGGTCAGAGCTGTGTGTGGTAAAGTATCGTGCACACAGATATTCACACACGACGCTTGTGCCGCTTGTGCTATTCCTCCGTCTCTGTGTTCCCAGATTCTTTCTCAGCCAAGTGTAAGAATGGTCAGCAGAGGGCACTATTGCCAACTCAGAAAAATGAGTTTCTTTTAGCTTCCCTCCACAAATTTTAAGCACATGCAAAGAGTATAAAGAAAAGGACCAGCCACAGAGACATCAAGTAGATGCTGTTGCCCCAGGAAATGCCAGAGTTCATTTTGCAGTTGGATAGCTTGTGCATGCTTTCTGTTAACTCATGCACATTCCTGTCCCAGTGCTAGGGAGCCAAAGAATTTTAATTTTATAGGAAAGAGGCTATCTTTAACTCCGGGTGAGATCAGAAGGTGTGCGGTAGCACCCTTCTAAATCTCTAAATCTGTATTGCTTTAAACCAATAAAAATGTGAAATTTCTATAAACTGGTGACATAAGTCACCCAAACAGCATCAGAACTAGCATACAAAATTCTAAATGGCTCAGGACCCAGGTACTCAAGGCTGGCCAGAGAATGTGACCTTCTCAGCAGTAGCACCTCAACTCTGCCTCCTGACCTACTGTCATTTTGCCACCAGTTTAAGATGTATTTACCTTTTAGGGAACAGCTGTTTTCTGGTGTCATAGCAATTAATTTATTGCTTTTATTGAGCTTTTATCATTTGAGTTATGATGTTAATAGTGTACACTTGGTTGTGTCCTTGCAAGGAAAAGTAGAATACAAATACAAGTAAAATATATGCATGCCCTAGTTACCAAGTCAAAATTTTGCGACCCTCTCCGATATTTGCCTATGCAATCCTTTCTACAGTGCAGAAGCGGGGACTAAGCAACACCAAGGAAGAATTCCAGAACTCACTGACTGAGTAGCACTTCTCCCTTAAGCGCACAACGCAGTCCTCCTAAATTCGATCAGTTTCATCAAGAAGATAAAGTGCCTGTGCAGCCGGACTTCAAGCATTCAAAGCATCTCATATATTTTCTGAATCATTTTACAACAACCCTGCACTGCCTGATCCAGCCTAATCTTGGAAGCTAAGCAGGGCTGGGCCTAGTTGTAACATGGATGACTGACTTAAATGTTGTGAACTGCCCAGAAAGCTTTGCCTACTGGCAGTAGAGAAATACAACGACAACAACTTTAAAAGGGCATGCACTGGCAAAGTGGCACCAAACAAGTGAGTGAAACACTTAAGACGAAAGTGAAGAGAGCACTTTGTTCTGCCATTTCTTAAATGAACACTCACAACTTCCAAGACCAGTAAGAAATTTCACAGCAATTTGATTTGCTACATCAAAACACCTGACCAGCTCAGTACTGAAGATGCAATTAGCAATCATATGTTTCACAGACACAAATGCATAGAATAGTTAGAGGTGTGGAGAATATTAGCAGTCCTGGCAAAAATAGAATGCATTTTAACACTAGCTTCCATCACCTTCCTGACTGTTTTTTAGGAGGTCAATCTCCTTTGAAAAGGCCCTTGAGTCCTATAATGGGCAGGGACTTCATGGTTTCAAAGCACACTGCCCAGCCAATACTTCATGCCTTGGCCCGCATCACAAGTGCCTCTTTCCTCTGAAAGCCAGACCAGTTGGCCTCCTGCCTGCTGCGTGGCCATTTGAACTACAGGAGGTGGCTGGAGACAGAGGACAAAAACCAAAGGAATGCCTTATCAATCTTTCTGATGGAGAGGCGAATTAGAATGGGGCCTCATCTACCCTAGCAAGCCCCCTTCAAGGAAGACCACCATGCTGTGCTAGGGGGCCTTGTGTTCTATTTTACAGAGGACAGTCCTCTCTTGTACGGGCTGTACAGTCCCAGGTGCAGGGCCAGCCCTGCCAGGAGGCAGAGCGAGCAGCTGCCTCAGGCGGATGGCCTTTGGGGCTTGTGAAAGGGCAGAAAATGGGTAGTTCAGTGTAATGCTGTATTTTACTGCCAAAGAGGGACACGGGCCTTGTGAGATTTTTTTGCCTCAAGTGCCAAACTTGGGTGTGATCCACCTTGACCTGAAGGCAGTGCCGGGGCTGCCCCGTCTCGGAGAGCAGAACAGCTTGAGACGGCCCGCCATGGTCAGTTAAAGCTAAGCAGCAGAGAGAAAGGCGAACAGGGGCCTTGAAGCTGCTCATCAAGAGACAGTGCTTGGCCAGAAGACCGAGCCCTTGTATATGTCACCTGGTCACAATCTTCCTCACTGTGATTGCATGTATACTATTTATATGTAAATTATGGTAATTTTTTCTGTGTGTGTATTTCCATGTGTAAATTAACACTTGTAAACTTCATGCCAAAGTAGGCTCTCTCGTTCATGATGCGCTCTCTCTCTCTCTCTGCACTGCATCAGTGGCTGGCCCTAAATCATGCTCACCTTGCCACCAGGTCCTGGTACAACTCATACTTTTTCTTCCTCCTCACTTTCCGGATTGGATACATCTTTCCAGCCACGTGAGATTCTGTGACGAGGCTGGGGGCAGGATCGGAGGGAAAGAGAGGAAGGAGCCTCTAGCCGAACCCTCTCGGGTATCATGCAAAGCAAGGGAACAGATGGGCTTGGCTGTTCCTCACTTGCCCCATGAGTGGGCTAGGGAGTGGACAAAAGGATCTAGTGAGATCGTATGAACTGTGGGGGGCTTTGGAACACAGGATTGGGGGCATGACCTCAAGAAAATCAACAAGGCATGAAAAATGCAGTTGTCAGAAACCAACCCCCAGCCATTCCCGTTCTCCTCCCTGCACTGTTGACACTTGCATTGTTTGATGCAAAATGCAGAAAATGGCCAATTCTTCTGAACAAAACAATCCACCATGGCTTGCTTAAACCATGGCGATTGTGCGAAGTGGCCATTTGCTGCTGCTGCTTTTCTTCGTCCTGGGACTAAACGTTTGGGGCAGGCTTTGGTCAAAGACTTTTAAGCAGGACAGTGGTTCTACTCACTGCAATCCCATTTTGTGAGGTTACTCCTTAGATAGACAAAAATGCCCAAAAAAGCAGCTGCAAGGGCAACACCCACCTGGGCACCAGGGAAATGATGCCCCATCTTCAGCCAGCAATGGTGGTAATGCTAAAGATTCCTGGGGGGAAATGTGCTGCTCCTTGACAGCCAGCAGCTAAAAACAGCTTCTTCAAACATTCGTAAGGGTTTCACAAAAAGTCCATTAACCTACACAAACTACCAAGATTTTCCACATGAACTTTCCTTCTGAATGTACAGCTTCCCTGGACCCTAACCAGCCTCTTGACAAAAAATCCATCATTTGTCCACCGACCTCGACCAATTCTCTGCATTTGACTGGACATCACAAAAACAGCAACACCGTAATAGAATCAACTTTCAGTGGGCTATCCCACCACTGAATGCTCCCCATTTAAAAGATAACATCTACCTGCAAGGAAACCAGCACATAAGGGAGATGCTAGTCCAATTCCCATCTTGTTGTACTAGCTTTCTACTTTCAGGATATATAGATATATTTTAAATGCAGGGGTGCATTCAAAAATGCTATCCTTTCATCAACAGTATGATGCCATGTCATCTGTGCTACTATTTCGGGGCTCTTTCCACCTCATTCTCACCTTATTCTGCAGCATTTGCAGAACCGAGCCTCAATTCAATACACATGAATTCTATAAAGCACAAATAGCATATGTAACACATACCAAAGTCTGCTCACTCACCACATTGTTTTACAAATCCCAAGATATACAGTAAGGCAGGAACCCTAAATGTGACGCTCTCATGGGCCTCCAACAGCAGCTATGAAGCTCTCGATTCCCTGCCCTCTTCAAAAATGTATTTTTAATAAAAACCTTGAAAAACAGTGGGGTACCAAGTTCTCCTTCCAGCTCCTGGAGATCAGCTGTTCAGTAGGCAAGCATAAAGAAAAATTCACCTCCCAGTCCTCTCCAATTTCTCTTTCCACACCCCCTTTCCTCCCTATTTCTTGAATTTAACGAGCCTTCTTCTTTCTCTGCTCATCCACCTGCAGCCTCGCTCTCTCCTCTACCCCTTTGCCTCGCGATCTTCCCCTCCCACCCAGTCTCCAGCATCACTATTTAACTCAGCCCTGAGAGTAGCCATTATATGCCAAGCTGCACCCGCCATGGGTCATTCTGCAGACAGTGCCTCTCCAATGGCCAGGCTGCCCACAGCTCCAAAGGACTGGGGTTCCCTTCAGCAGGGCATATGGATCTGGCTCAACCACGTCGCACCACAACAGCCCACAAGGTGACACTCCTCGCGGGATCCAAGGCCTGAGAGAATGCCAGAGACAATATGAAACATCCCTTTCCTCTTTGGCAGCTACGTAGGATCACTGTTTGCACAAGCTTTTGTGCCCCTGCTCATTCCCCTGCTGCCACTCACGGAGCTGTCCATCTAAAGCAGATTTTTTTTTAAGGAAAAAAAGTGTTTAATAAGAAATCAAGGTAACCACTCCCTGCCCATCCATCAGGGTAGGTGAAATGGACCAAGCTAGTTCACTGGAGCAGTGTGTGTGTGTGTGTGTGTGTGTGTGTGTGTGTGTG
>NW_025335684.1:13813040-13902197 GCF_004798865.1 Varanus komodoensis
GTGTGTGTGTGTGTGTGTGTGTGTGTGTGTGTGTGTGCATGCACACATGCACATGTATGTAAAGAAAGCTGGCAGAAAGAAAAGTAGGACACTCAAAACAAGGGGCTGGAGGACAGCTGTGTGAAGACCCTAGACTGACAGAAATTTGCACAAGTGGGTCCTCGTGCAACTCAAATCACAACTCTCCAGGAAAGGGGAAATGATGAAACAAAGGCTGCCACACACCTGACACATCACGAGAAGGCAAAACTCACTGGAGAAGACAAGCAGGCCAGGGAAAGTCAAAGGCAGAAGAGGGGAGGCTAAATACAAGATGGGCTGATTCCGCAAAGGAAGCCACAACCTCGAGGTGGCGAGCGCTGAGCGGGGCTGTCGGGGCCTTTTGGGGGGTGCCGATTCACAGGGTTGTCACAAGTCAGAGATGACAGCATGAAACAACAAATGTTTGTGCACACATGCCTGTCCGCCTCCATCCAGGAAAGCACAGACGGATCCCACTTCGCAAATCAAGCATTCCTTAAAAAAATAATGATGCAGTGACAACAGAGGGGGTGGGTATGAGTGACCCCCACAGAATGGCAGAGCACTGCTGCTTTGTAAAGCTGGGAAAATACCCTCACAGATCAAGCATCCCATTTAAAAAGGGAAACAAAACAAATTCCAATCAAGTCGTGATTGCAGCTGATCGCAGCTCCATGGGCACATCCACCCCCTGCAACACTTTTGGGGCTTGCTCCTCACTTCCCTAGCTTTGATTCTGCACCCATTCCTTACAGATCTTTGCTTCCTTTTCCCTCAGTACTGGGCTCTACTACTGCAATTTCTTTCTTTCTTGCATTTTTATAGCACCCCACAGCTAGACAAATTCCAGAGCTTGATTTGCACCACTGTCACAGGGTTACACAAAAATACGTGTGTGCCCGCTCACTCACTGATGTGAGGAAGCAGTTCATTGTGCCCATGAGGCTATGAGTTCAAATCCCATGCACCGCCATGGCGTGCTGCAGCTTTAGGAGACCGGTCACAGCATGGTAGGGCACCTGCGCTGCTTGCATGTCTCTGGCTTGATCCCCAGCGTGTCCTTACAAAAGGAGGAGCCCAAGGAGAACTAAACCCTGGAAATGACAGTGGTACAGGAGAACACATCCCCAGCAGTAAAAATGCAGAATCAGAGAAGCCAAGGGAAGGTATTATCTGAACGTAAGACAGAAGCCAGTAGAGAGGAAGAGGCAAGGCACCCTCATTTTCTCTAATGGCTCAAATCACAGATGCCTTCACCTACAAAGGCAACTCAAAGTCTTTGTATGGGTGGCTTTCACTCACCTCAAATGCAACAAAGTCATCAAATTCAACCGGACACGCTGAAGGTGGCTCTTCATGGGTGTATCCCATAGCACAGAGCTGATTGTCAGGATCTGCTGCAAAAAGGAGAACAGCCCAAGTAATGTATTTAACAGGAGAGAACAGCAACCATGCAGGCCTCTTAACCCATTTGTGAGCAAGTCCCAGGCATCAGCTCGCCAGGAGAACTGACAGGAGAAAGAGAGCGGAGGCTCCCATGAACCCAAGCAATCTCACTACAGAAGAGGGTGCCTGTTATTCCACAGGATTCCTCAGTCTGCATGAAATTGAGGCCTGGGCCCAATATTTTCTCTTGCTGCAACTGCATCTGAATTCCAAGGTCATGCACTGCATTTGTTTGGCAAAGACCCCCGCCCCAGTCCACCAATGGTGAGGCAGGGTCTGCGGTATCCAGATCTGCATACGACACCAACATTGAGATGGGCTCTGGTGCTGGTCTTGGTAGCATAACAGAAGCACCTGCAGGTGATTCTGTGGTAGGTAGTACTGGATGCAGTTCCATCTGGAGATGCTTAGACTTTGGTACCACAGGGTCTTTCGAGCGTGCGTCTTTTACCCGTTTGGCCAGCTTTTTGGTCTTTTCATACTTCACCATCTTGCCTGGAGTAGCGGGTGGTGAAGGGGCCACCAAGGGAGCAGTGGCTTTAGAAGACGGCACAGGCCAGCCAGAGTGGAGAGAGACTGCCACGGATGAGCAACAAGTCTCAGGCAAGCCTGCGGCTTCAGCTGTGCGAAGGGGGCCTTCTTCGAGTCCAAAATGCATGCACTGGATTATTTCTCATTTTTTTAAATTTTACTACTGAATCCAGAAGTTTGGGGGGCGGGTTTAAGTCACCCTAAGTCTTCCAGTTTAATTGCTGCATTTAAAAGCAGGAACTCGCTTGCCAAATTCATTGTTCTCACTCTAGCCTTCCCCCCCGCTCACTGACCCTAAAATCCATATTTTTGGTGCAACATTGTCTTTGAAATATTCTCCTCCTCCATCCCCTGCTCTGGTCAAATCTGTTTCACCCTTTCCCAGACCTGGGGTTCTGTACCCTCAAGCTAATAAATCCTCTGTTCACCCAACAGCATTCCTCCACGAAGGCAATCAAAGCACAAGAAAAGGCTACGGTGGGAATCCTGCCTTGCATTCCAAGGCTACTTTCTTCACTTGCACTGCCACCCCTTGTGAAGAGAAGACCAGTCTATCAGGACCGGCCTTCTGTCAGTGAAATGTAACACATGCCCCCCGGACAAACGAGATCTTGTGGCCAAGGTGCATGACTGTCGAGAGTAATGCTGTAAGTCATGCTGAAAAATGAGCTTGGATTCGCTCTTCAGGCTGTGCAAGGAGGTCTCTTGCAAAAGGCATTGCCGACCCCCCCTTCGGCACGCTAGAGCTTCTCTCGCTGGCAGTTTTATGGCTGCTGAGTCTGCATATCATGCTGAGCAGCAATGCAACCATTTCTCTTTGGGGGCTTTGTAAATTCCCACCATCATGAAATTGTGACACGAAGAACTATCACGGAATAATAGATGGCCTGCTTTAAATGGGAAGAGTTGCAGTTCCTGACTTCTCTTTTAGGTTTGGCCACAGTATTAAAAAATGGGAAGTCTGGTTTTCATAACTTCTTGCTGCCTGGTGCTGCACATCTCCAGACTGTGCTATACTTTTAAAAATTAATCTGGACTAACTATAAGGCAGGGGAGCCGAACCTGTACATTCCAGTGGAGGGGAGGGGTAAGCAAGGGGAAATGAGGGCAGCGTGTTTACAGTAACGCACTTTCTGCCAGTAACTCACTCTCCCATTTCATTTCCAACCTTTCAGAATGAGATGGAGGGGAGAGAAACCACACAAATGCTGCAAAATCCCCGAAACATGCTTAGCTGGAGAATAGCAGGAGGTAGCAGGCATGGCTTTCGGGAGACTCTCGCTCTAGGGCCGGACTGGGAACATCAGATCATACAATGCATAATCAAAACTATGCAATTCCCTCCCCACAAGATTTGGAGGTGGCCACCAGTTTGGAGGGCTTCAAAAAGGGATTGGACAAACACAGGGAAACGAAATGCATAGCTCCTAGTCCTGATGGCTCTCAGCCACCTCCAGTTGCAGGGGGTGCTGGTGCTGCTTGTGATTCTCCCACTGTGTGGTCAAAATGTTGGTCTGAACCAGCCTGCCTCTTCTTACAAAGCCCAGAGGGTGAGATGGATCCCTTGGTCCTGAAGTTTGGCACCCGTATGATAAAGAATAGCTGTGTTCTAGAGTAGCCAATAGATTGATGTTTAGGAGGGCGGACACATCCGCAAGCTTTGAGCAAACCTGGGTCCACAATGGATTTACATAATGAAACAAGAATGAGAGGCCAGAATGATACAAATCAACCACCATCCCTGCTGCAAGGAAACTCTTACTTTACTCTGGAGTGAAGGGTTGCAGTATTTCTTCTTATGGCAAAGTCCTAGATCCAATCCCAGACATTCAGGTCAAAGGATCGGGTAACAGGATGGGACAGACCTCCAACCCAAGGCTCTGGGGAGCCACAGCTTGCCAGATCAGACAGCCTTGGATCAGATGGACACACGGTCTTTTCTGAGATAACGCAGCTTCCTAGGTTTTCCATGTTTTTCCCTCTTCCTTTCCCATCCTATTTTCCTTGACTGGCATGGCTTCTGGGTTGCCAGCGCGCAGGGCAAGTACCACCTTCTTTTATAGACTGCACACTAGTCACTCCAAGAGGTTTTTCGGCTAAGAAGCAGCATACAAATACTTGAAATAAACCATTAATAAATAAATATGCAGCTTAAATGGAACATTGCCAAAAGGTACTTCTGCACTCAAAATATTATTTTCTATCTCTGGTACCTCCTGCTTGTTGCTGTGTGTGGATCCCTTTCAGCATAGGCTCAGACAGATCTTGGAAAAGCCAGCTAATATCAAACACCATCTGCTCTTCAAAAACCAGCTAACTTCTACTCAGACGGCTTCCAGATATAATTTTGAGTTTCATCTTTTAAAAGCACCTCGTAGAGTCAAAACTATGTGAGTCCGCAAGAGCAACACACCTACTAGCTACACCCACAGGTGACTGCAACCTTTCCTTCCATTACCTGCACCAGCTGGTGACACACCAATTTTGCAATGAGCTGTACCTCACCGGCACAGAATACAAGCCTATTTATGTTGGCAGTAGAAGGGATGCAGTTAGAAAAGCTTTCAGCACTCCTTAATAACTATAAGCAAGATGCAGAGATTAAAACTGCAGGGAAACACAAGGCATCGTGACCAAGACCTGTTGGAAATGATATGGTTGGTGCAAAATTATCTTTGCTAGCTCAGACCTGTCCCTCTTTCATAAAGACAATTTGTGGCATTTTCAGACTACCAGATTAATAATCTCGGAAGGTTTTGGAAACTACTTGGGAGTGAGCTCCAAGCTTTTCCCCATACTCCCCCAAATCTGTTTATTTATTTTCAGAAAATACAATAGAAAGGAAAAAAAGGATACATAGGGAGGCCAAAAGTCATTACAAAATTTAGCAAGCAACTCCTCATTTAAGCACATGCACAATAAACAAAGGACTCTATGAAGCACTTTTTCACCCAACCCATTCACTTCTCTGTCATATATTTATTCAGCTTATACAATTAGTTATAAATCATAACATCACTTTGGTAATGAGCAGTAATCACAAAAAGTTGTAAGAATTATATTTTCTTTAACCTTTATTTAAATTGTTCATAGTAAGCCTTCCACCTTTGAGTAAATTCTTTAACTGGCCTTCCATTGACATAACTAGATAACTTCACCATTATTGCTTACTCAGCTAGTTGGTTTTTCCAATTTTCAACAGGTAGGCTTTCTACTTTGAGGCAATTATCACCCTTGCCGCTGTTGTCATATAATTATATGAGTCTGACATAATCTTTGGGATAGTGCCTGGGGCAAAACTCAGTAACATATTCTAGGCATTCTTTGGAAAGTCATTTTTGAGTATTTTCTGCATCTCAATATGTATCTGCTTCCAGAATGTTTTGCTTCTGTCACATGCCCACCACATATGGGGAAATGACCCATCTATCTCTGCATTTCCAATATTTTCAATTATTATTCTTGTTCATTTCTGTATATCTTATGAGGTAATATACCACCAGAATTTATACCAATTTTCTCTTACTGCTTGGCATGAGGTAAATTTTATGTCCTTTGTCCATAAGACTTCCCACTGGCAGGCCAATATTTCTTCCTGAAGAAGAAGAAACATATTTTGTTTTGCTGAGTCTCAATATCATATTTAAGCAGTTGCTTCTAAATACATCATAGGAGATGGTCTGCTTGGTTTTTAATTATAATTTCAAAGTTTGTTAAATTTCTTATTATGCCTTTCCATTTGAATTTCTTTTTTAATCTTGTGGCCAAGCAGGATCATTGCCTTCTTCGTGTATCAATGTTATATGAGCTTCTTGCCGTGATGCAGGTAATGATCTCTCACCTTTAATTTCATTCATTACCTTTGTGGAGTGATAACATTATTTTTTCCTCTAGATACTTTTCGCAGAAAGACCATCCAGTCAAGGTGTCTTAACGTTTTTTACCTATCTTTTAATAGCTTTTACCTATTCTTTAAGGTGCAATTAAACTTTGATTTATTTTTTAATGCTGCAGCACACCAGTTTCAGTACCTCTATGGAAGTCATTTCCATCCTAACAAGGCTGCTGGATATTATAAACAAACAGTCCAAAACAAAAGACAGGAAAAATATGTCAAAACAAGCATGAAGTGACATCAAAGCCACTTTGGTGTAACAGTTTGATTATCAAACTGGAACTATGGAAGGGTAGAAGAGAGTTTTGTTTTGTTCGATTTGATTTTCTGATAAGAGCCTACCAAAACATGCAACTTTCTTCATAAATGGGACGGGAAGAACTTGAGGATTTTTCAAAAGCAAATGCAAGACAAAAACGAATCAGAGATACTCGTCCATTCTTAGGAGAGTGCTGTATACAAACCCTTCCTTGGCCACAAAGGGGAGCTTGTAAAAGCAGTATGAAACCCAGTAAGCATTCCACACATGCGGCTCACGTGCCACCTGGTTTACTTAATGACCCTGACCTGTTGAAACGTTCAATAATTTCCAAACATCTCTGCAAGGAAACAGAATGAGCAAAACGTAGGCAGCGAAACAAGTCTAAATTTCTTGACCTGCTCACATATTTTGTGGCTCTCAAGGTTTTCAGAAATGAAGAGCAAGTTCTATTAATTTTTTTCAGGGCTTCACCTCTATGAAAAGTTATAACCTTCTTAGAGGGAAGCAGTTCCTGAAGCTACGGCTCTATTTCTGGGAGGGTTCTTAGACCTTCCAGGAGTCACAGGATAGCTTAAAAGAATTATCAAAACTGTCTTTGAATCCGGGGTTTTTTCTACCCACTGGAGGAAATTAGCCTAAAAGTATTGTGTGGTGAATTTGAAAGAGTTTGTACACTCAGAAGAAAGGCATTTTAAAATACAATGAGGGAAAAAGGAAAAATGTAAATATCTAGGGTTTGGAGTTGATAATTTCAAACATGTTTGGGCAGTGTGCCCAAATTTCACTCATTTGCCTTGTACACAAATAGTGCTATCCAATGTACATGTATTCAGAATCAGTAAATCCCAATAAATTCAAAAAGAATATACTGAAGCATGTATAGAAGGGAATGCCAGGAGTTGTAGGACCTTTTCTATCAAAACAAATATAGGATTGTATCCTTAATCAATGTATTCTAAATGAAAAAATACTCTGGGTTTAGACCATGCACAAATCACAGCAGGCACCATTTAAAGCCCTTTTTTTTCTTTTTTTCACAAAAAGCATTTATTATGTACTCATCAATCCCTACTCAAGGTTGTTCATGGGTTCTTTAGATGTGAGCCTCCAGTTTCACTTCTGTGTCTAACTAGCACTTTTGGTGAGTTTTTTTAAATGTGACATTTAATTTTGAAAGCAAAAGTAAGTGAGATTTCTATTTGTGTAGGTGAACTATTTTGTTATACCACAGTGTCTCCTAGAAGTTACATAATGTAGGACATAACCTTGCTGGCTTGCTGGCTTTAGATAGGAGCTGAAGCATCCTCACTATGATAGAGAATCACCAGCAGCCAGAGACTGAGCAACCACCACCACAAAGCCTTCAGCACAGCCCTAAAGTGCACCCGCCTCCCAGGTACACGCAGAGACCACTTGGAATCAAGATGTGCAAAACAGGAGTCCCGGTGGGAATTTCAGCCCAATAACCAACGGTCTTTGCAATCCGGTTCATCCAGGGAATAAAAGGGGGCTGCACCATGTGCTCCTGGTTGATTGCCTCTTTGCTAAACCTAGAATAAAAACTCAGCTTTTTAATCTCTCACCCTTGTTGTGCGCTATTGGGTCAAGTGTGCCAAGGTATGGACCCCTTGTGTCCAACAACGGTGAAACATCAGGAGCAGATATGCTCCTGGCGCAGTCTTCTGAACTCAATTCTGCAATGATACCTAATGTAACTGCCTGATGGAGAACAGTTCTAAGACAGATGAGCATTGGGCTGGGGGTCTCATATGGTCTGCCTGAAAATCCTAGATCGCATCTCCTTCCTGACTGGCTATAATGACCAGGAATAACAGGAGCAGCACATCTAAAGGTTACAGGAGGCTGCCTGAAATCTCTTTACTCTGGGATGCAGGACGACAGGCATCGCCGAAGTCTGAGCAGCAAACAGATTAAGGGAATGCACACAAATCCTGCCACCCAACCCGTATTTACTGCTCTCCTGGAATCATCTGCAATGCAGCACACAAAGTTATCTTCATATAAAACAAGCTATTAATAAGCCAAGTTTATTCCACACTGCACTACAATTTGGGAAATAGTTGTAATTCTCTTGTGAAAAGGAACAGCTGGCATACTTTGGAAAATGCATTATAGAATCCTAAGTGGAGTCCCTCGCTAAGGACATTTTTATCTACGCCCATTAGGGCCTCTTATTGCGTTCCCCTCCAGCTCACCTTGCAAAATGGCTAATATTCCCTGCGTTTCCTCAGTTGGGGTGCTGTGCAATTCTCCGGTACAGTTCCAATGCATGGCAGGAGCTGGCCTTACCGCCACTGGGATCCTTTCAGAAATGCATGAGCAGCACTTCGGGGAAAGTTACTTCAAAAGTTAAAATGTTACAGAAGGGAAATAGTTAAAGCCAGCCAGCATCTAACCCAGAGGGCTGCATGGATCTGAACTCAAGTATTCCTTTTCTTGACCCAGCACACTGTCCACTACACAGAGCAGGACACCACAGAGCACAGGGGAGGCCACTGCTGGCCCAGCTCTTTTACCTTTGTAATTCAGAAGCGTTTGACTAGCACATGTGGCCGAGATCTCACTCCATCCTCTCTGTACAGCATCAGGCAGCCAACCTCCTTCAGCTGATTGTTTGACGTCCTACTCAGATTAGCCAAGTTTAGAATCTTGCAGCACCTTAGATGGCCACTAACTATAGACCTGTGGCCAACATCCCATTTCTGGGCAAGGTGTTGGAGCGAGTGGTGGCAGGACAACTCCAAGCACTCTTGGATGAAACTGATTATCTGGATCCTTTTCAGTCCGGCTTCAGACCCGGGTACAGTACTGAATCTGCCTTGGTCGCCCTGTACGACGACCTGTGCAGGGAGAAGGACAGGGGGAGTGCGTCCCTGTTGGTTCTTCTGGACCTCTCGGCGGCTTTCGATACCATCGACCATGGTATCCTTCTGGATAGACTTGCGGGATTGGGGGTTGGAGGCACTGCTTTGCAGTGGTTCCGCTCCTATCTCGACGGTCGATTCCAGAAGGTAGTGCTGGGGGACCATGTCTCTACGTCATGGCAGCTATGCCATGGGGTACCACAGGGCTCCATTCTATCCCCTCTGCTATTTAACATCTATATGAAACCGCTGGGAGAGGTCATCAGGAGGTGTGGGCTGCGGAATCATCAATACGCTGATGATACCCAGCTTTACCTCTCGTTCTCCACTAATCCAGGTGAGGCAGTGGCTGTGCTGAACTGGTGCTTGGCCGAGGTAAGGGAATGGATGAGGGCCAATAAACTGAAACTCAACCCAGACAAGATGGAGGTCCTGTTGGTTGGCGGATCGGGTTTCGGAGAGGGTGGATTTGACCTGGTCCTGAATGGTGCAACACTCCCTCTTAGGGATAAGGTCCGCAGCTTAGGAGTACTCCTCGACCCGGAGCTTTCTTTGGAAGCTCAGGTGACAGCGGTAGCGAGGAACGCCTTCCTTCAGCTTCGGCTGATTAATTAGCTGCGCCCCTACCTGGAGTACGACTGCCTGGCGACGGTGACACACGTGCTGGTGACTTCCCGCCTAGACTTCTGTAACGCGCTTTACGTGGGGCTTCCCCTGAAGACAGTCCGAACACTTCAATTGGTGCAAAATAGAGCTGCCAGGTTGCTGACGGGGATGGGGCGTTATGCTCACATGACTCCAGTCCTCCGTCAGCTTCACTGGCTTCCCATTGAAGCCCGGGCCCAATTCAAGGTGTTGATTATGACCTATAAAGCCCTAAACGGCTTGGGTCCTGGCTACCTGAACGAGCGCTTACGTCCGTATATGCCCGACCGCCCTTTGAGATCTGCGGGAGAGTCCCTTCTCCGGGAACCCTCCATGAAAGAAATTAGGAGAGTAAGTACCCGGAGGAGGGCTTTCTCTGCGGTGGCGCCCAACCTATGGAATTCACTCCCCAAAGAGGTCCGCCTGGCACCGTCGTTACTGGTTTTTCGGCGCCAGGTAAAGACCTTTTTATTTAAACATCATTTCAATTGTTAAAACATATGATCTGGCCAGGGCAACTTCTTCTTCCTTCTCTTTCTCCTCCTATATTTTTATTTTATACTGATAATTTTAATTTTATATTTGTAAATCAATGTATTTTTTGTATTTTTATATTTAATGGTAATTTATTATGTATTTCAATGTATTTTATCATGTTGTAAGCCGCCCCGAGGTTTCGGCAAGGGGCGGCATAGAAATGTTATAATAATAATAATAAAAAAAAATAATAATAATAATGGCAAACACATCTATTCCGACACGCTTTTGTGGAATATGGTCAATTTCATCAGATGCACAGGAAGTTATGACTTCTGTGTGCATATCCAGTAAATACATTATTAATAATCCTCACCACCACCACATGGACTGTATGTACCTGAAACTGTCAATTAAAAACATCCATATATCCAAAGAAAATGAAAACCACTATGGATCAAGTATGCTGAGGCCAGAATAAATTCTTTCGTTTTTAAGGGGCACAAGACTCTGCTGTTTTTGCTGCAAGAGACTAACAGAGCTTCTCTTCCAGATGTCATGTTCACAAATAAAGGAACTGTATTTGGGCACAAATTATGCTTCAGAGCTAAATCAGTCCTCCAGGTGTTGTCTGGGGTGTTGGGACAGAGGGTGAGAACATCAACTAGTGATGCCTGAAGGAGAACATTCCCTGGATTCTCTGGAGGAAACCATAATGGCCAGATTGGTACAAAAGCCTATTTGTCACGAATTTGCTTCGATACTCCACATTCTTTTACTACATTCACTCGTACTTTTTTGAGAGCCTAAAAGCCTCCTTTAGTTCCCAGTCCAATGTCCATCCGTTTGACTGTTAGCCCCCTGAAAGGTCAGCTGGTACCCCTTAGTCTACCCCACCCTACTTCTCAGCACCGAGGTTGCATTTTCAAGCGGCGACGCAGAGAAAGCAGGGTGCCTGGCTGCAGGCCAACTCCCTCATACTCTGGCATTGCCACTGGAGAAGAGACACGCTCAACATGGATCATGGAGGTTGCCATGGAGACTTCGCAGCTCATCCCACCGACACAATAGGCCATGTTCAGCCTTTGAATTCCTGTCCAAATGAGTATTAAACACACATGCGCATGCGCAAGCACTCACACACACGTCTTGTTACTCATTAGTGACAACAACTGCAAAGCCCCCATTCCGTCCTTGCATGGTAAGCACATGTGCTGTCGGCACAGAAATCTCACCCTTCCGGTGTGCTTGGAAATCGAACGGCCTGAAGGAGAGCGCAGGTTTGACGAGGAAGCACCGGCCCCAGCAGAGACTTGGAAGACCTGAAGTCCGTACTGCTAAATCCCAAGCAGGTCCACAGACCACCCCCCCCACCCCAACACACTCAAACCAAATTTACAGAGGCAGAAATCCTTGATGCCTCTGACCTCTTGCTGTGCTCTCACCAGAAGCTGCATTTTGCCAGATCAAAACACCTGAATTAGCACCGTTTACAGCAAGGGCCAAATTCCACCTCAGAGGCACATCTGGGGGCAGCATTCCAGAGGCCAGCAGGGTGGGGAGGGGGGTGGAAAACAAAGGAGCAGAGCCAAAGCTCTTATTTCAACATCTGAGAATGGCCATTCAAAGGGTCTGCCAGGATGCTGAAAGGCCAGGTTGGTCTCCCCCTGCTCCCCTCCCTCCAACCAGATCAAGACAAGACTTCTAAGTAAGGTCCTTATCATGTTAAAACTGGCCAACTAGGCTGGCTTTGTGACACAAAAGAGGAATTATCTCAGAAGTCACCAGAGAAGTTAGAAAACCAGGAAAATACAGTTTGTGGTTAAAAGCTGATCCCAGCTCTCAGGGTGGTTCGCGCTGCCTGTGGGCCTGACGGCAGGAATATCCATCCCTTGGTCTGCCTTTGTGAACTGATGCTGGCCTATGGGACTGATCATGTTACATCAACACGATCTGAATTTCCCACAGAATCAGACAGTATTTGGTTCTCACAGGCTTCCTGGCTCATCTCAGGCCCTGCTAGTCTTGGCATTTCAGCTAAGAATTCCAATCCCGCTTTTTCTTTAAGTTCTGGTTCAGATTCAGAGGCAGCAACCTTGGGAGGCTACACTTCGGGAGAAGTTGGGCTGCTCACGACACCAACGGCCTCTCCAGGGCTCAGTGAAGGAAGGGCAGGCTCCGGACTGGCCCTACCACAAGGGAGAGTGAGGTGGCTGGCTTGGAGGACGGATGCTGTGACAAAGGAGGCGGCTTTGAAGTGCTGGAAGGCAAACCTGTCCGTGCCAGGCAGTTTCCCCTCCCCTCCCCTCCCCTCCCCTCCAAGCTACCTTGCTGTTCTCAGGCATGATGGATAAGACTGGTTCATTGGAGAAGTCTGGCTAGTTTCTGTATGTGGAACTGGGAATAAGCGATAGAACTGGGGGCACTACGTTGCCTTTCCCTTCAAGCAGCAAAATCTCTCTGGCCAGCTACTAAGTGGCAGCAATGGTCAAACTACAGATGTGAAGGCCTGGGGGGAAAATATAGGAGGGTTTTTGCAGGGGGGGGGTGGATACCAGAAAATGCGCGAATGGGGCGGCATAGAAATGTTTTAATAAATAATAAATAAATAATAAAATAACTATAAACATAAAAAACTATAAGGCATGTCATGAGCGGAGCTGACTGGAGCCGGGGGTCAGACTAGATGGCCCAGGAGACCACTTCTGACTCACTCTATTTCTACAGTATATTTCTAAAAGACCTCCAGAAACTTTCCCCAGAAAATGGGGGGATAAAACAGAAAATTTGCTAATGGCGCTTCTCTCACCATTTTTTTTCCTGTTCCCCTCCAAACTTTCTCATCTTGAGCTAAAATCTATCAGTGCCTATAACTAGCAACAAAGGATCTCTTTGCAGCCACATCTCCACTATGCCTGAACTGTTTTGCCCACATTTTGATGTCAAAAAAGGAGGACAGGGGAAAGAACCAATCTGGCTCATAGCTCACATTACTCACCATTCCAGGATCCTCAGTATTAACACATACGTATGTACCAAGTCTCCAAAGCTTTACTAGACACAACCCCTTCGTTTTGCTTTGCTGGCTACTGTACCATGAATCCAGTATCCATTTTCCTCTCATGCAGCTTGGGAGCAGGGGTGGGTGGGGCAGAAGTGTGAAAACTTTTGGGGAATGAGCAAGGGTAGCAGAACACAAGGCACAGATCAGCACTGGAGCTCTCTGCGCACCTTCTCCCACGGCTTCAGAATGTTTTCAGTACCATGAAATCGGCAGAGAGAACATCACTGCCATGGTGCCGGGAGCTGCCCAGACTGGTTTGGACAGGGCAGACTATGAGGTACGGCGAAGTGGCAAGAAACTATTCCTTTAACCACAGACTGCAGAGACAGGGCCAGGCAAGAGAAGGCAGGGCTTCTACGGCCTACATTCAAACTGCAGTGCTCTTCTACCTACCAGAGACAGAATGCAGTCACTGGATACTGCAAAGACTTTCTGCACACAAAATAAAGTCTCCTTTAGTTCCTCTTAGAGCCCCCCTTCTTTCTTTTTAAAGGATTGGGGAGAACTAAAAAACTAAAACACCCCAAACAGAAGCAACACTGCCCCAGACTGCCACCCTATAGCTAATTTAAAGCAAAATTCAGAATTCAGCCTCTTTTAGGCCAAGGGTGAAATTTCATTTCATAAAAGCGCCTGGGGAGCCACATTCCAGCAGTGGACAGAGCAAAGGCAAAAGGCAGGTAAAGCCAAAATACCAGAAATAAGAAAGGCACCAGCACAGTTTAACTTAAAGCTCTTACAGCCAGTAATTACAATTAAGGAGTGGCATCTCTACTTACTGGAATGGGTGGGTGAGGGAATGACACAAAAGCCAGGAAACCTACAGATTGTACTCATAGGTCTGGGATTTCAGGAAGTTTTCTTTTGTGCCCTCTGCCTTCCCCAATGCAGTCCCCTCCAGATGCCTTGGGTTACAACTTCCATTACCTTTGCCAGTAGCCTAATGGGCCATCCCATCTAGAAAGGAACGGAAATTGTAGCTCAACAAATCTGGCAGATTAGGGTGGGAGACAGTTGCTCTAAGACAATGAAGTATGATTTTTCAAAGAGGCTGAGATGGATGCAAAGGGATGACAATACAGCACTGCACCAAGAGCATATCAGCATGAGCCTTGCAGCTGTTCAGTTCCAGCCCACTAGGTGGGCTTAGCAAATCAACACCTCTCTCGGCCTCAATCCTTCCAGCTGCAAATATCCCTTCTTACTGGGCTGTTACAACAGTGATGATGTCAATGTGAACACTTTGAGAGCTCAAGGAATAGAGGTACTTGAAAGTACTGCAGAACAGTCCAAAGGCAAACGAAGCTCATACTACTGAACTTTAATAAGTTTGGCCTTACAGTCTGACTTGAGCTCTTTAAGAGAGGATATCTAAAAGAAATTGTGATTAAGAACAGTCAAGTTGGATTACTCAGGTGCCTGTCCATTAGTCCCCCCTAACTAATGCAGCAGAGTGGCAAAGTGGGGGGGGGAGGGGGCAAAAAGGCTCTTGCTGCAAACTTTTCTGCAAATCTTCCATTCAGTTGGAGCCTCGAGGCGATGATATCACAGCTATAGTTTCACCAACACACGTTTGAGTGGTTTCCTGCCATCCTCAGTTTGGCCTTGCACTGATAAAGCAAAGCGACATCACTGTTCCAAGCTTCCTTGCTATTTCTTCACTTGGAAAAAAATGGTCAATGTGTGGATCATCTGCCTTGTTAGTTTGGGCCGTGCTTGTACATTAATAGCTAGTAGAGGCTATGGGAAGGGGTCCAAACTGAAGTGCACTGGAGTATAATTAAGCAAAATATATTGGCTTGGTTCAGATATCATGCTAATCCCATGATAGGGGTTGTAGAATTCTGGATTACTGTGATGTGTAAACAGAGTTTGCTAAGTATGAATAGCCTAGAAAGAGAACCCATGGTTTGTTGCTTGGTTCTGAACTCTTGAGTTGGTTCACCTGTACAATCCACTTATTAAACAAGCACTGTGGGTTGCTTATGGATTTTTTTTGCCAGCAAGAGTGGTTAAAAAACAACAAAAACAGTTGCTCCTACATGCCACTATTATGATGTTACAGAGTAATTTGGGATACAGAAAGAAAGAGGATGATGGAGGAGGGAAGACAAACAATCCAGCAATTTAGAAAACTGACCATGATTTGTTTAATCATCTGCCACACAGACCCCAGGTAGGGTAACCATTGGTTAACCAAGGGCTAAAGAATCCATAGATTAGCATTATGTGTGAACCAGAGCAAAAAGACTTATTTTCACAGACAAGGAGGAGTCACATATGCATCCCAATCACATGGTGATTGACATCAAGCAATGCCTTGCATGTGTGAATTGGCCATTAAAGACAGAGCTACCATTTCCACAAAAACAAAATGGTTTCCAGTCAGAACATCAGACAGACTGTCCTGTGATGTTGAGCAGGTAAGTAGCATGTGTGAAGACCCAAGAGAGAAACGTTCAACTCACACCCTCCAAATATATTTCATGTTATGCCTATGTACAGATTTACTGGGAAAACTAAATGATCAGTAGCCCAGTAGTACAGCTTACCTGTCCAGCTGGACTGGTTCTGTCTATATGAGGCCCAGATCAAGGCTTTGCTAGTGCATGCTGAATTATGAAGCTATGGCAAAGTGCCACCTGGTTCAAGATGCCTGCCACCAGAGTGGGTAACCGCTTGAGGCTTACACAACACCTCCTTGAAGGAGCTGCTCGTGCTGTCTCCATCAGGATGGCGGGTGCCTCTTTTACTGCTGCTGTTATTTTAGGTTGCCAAGCAAGATGGACACCTCTGAGAAGCCCAAGCCCTTTTCTCACATCTGAAACCTGGCATGCAGAAAAACAGCTCACTGAATCTAACAGGTCCAGAATTAATTCCAGAGAATCAAATGACAAAGCTCTAAATCCTATTATTAAGACTCCTATCCAGCTGAAACACCCCAACACCGTTAACAGGCACAGAATACTTCAGAGTCACAGAAACAGATCAGCAGGGTGTGCACGTGACTCGAGGGGAACACAAACAGTGTGCGTAACGGGCTGCTGGGTACAGAATTCATCTTCCTGCGAATCTCAGGTTCCTTTCAATCTCTCCTTTCAGAATGCGACTTTTAGTTCTCAGTACCAGCAAGGACGGCTATTAAGCTGCTAAGATAGCTATTTAGTCCTTAATAGCTTGAAACTGCATTGGCAGTGTTAGCTGGAATCTATATAGTTGCTCCTCTGGGTTCTGAGATTCCTTTAGCTTCAGAACTCTGCATCTCTGCTTAATGTAGCAGCGACAGCTAGCGGACCATAATTTCCATCATCCTTCGCCATTGGCTATGAATGCTAGGGCTGATGTGAGTTCCAGCACAAAATATCTGGAAGGCCACATGTTGCCTATATCTACTTTAGTCCCATATTACAACCAACAAAAGCTAACTATGCAAATTATGCATACAGTATAATTGGTACAAAAAGGATGTGGTATGCAAACAAAGTGTATTTTCATAATTTGTATATGTCACAAAATTTGGAAGGCATTTCCCCCTTGCGTACGGAATGCAGAATGTACAATTTTTCACCAGATGCAACTTTGCTCAGGACACCTACACCTCCATGTAGTGAGTAATAACCTAAGTTCCCAAGAACACAAAATTAAAGCATGTGCCACAGTTGGAGAATTAATTCGTGCTGAAGCCCTGAAATTCTGGGCCTCTTTCAGGCACGGGAAGGGAATTTTAACTGTTGAAAATCTCAAGCAATATATGCACAAAAGCACTGCAGCTAGATGTAAAAGCTGAGAGGTGTGCATATATACACACTTTTTAAAATGTGATCTGGTACAAAATTCTATTTCATTTGTAGTCACATCCGATTTTGCAGTTACTGCAGCTTCCTGGGCCTCTGGTGACAGCTCAGTAGACAAATCAAAGCTCCTGTTCTATTTATACCACACGAGGCAAGACAAATTTTCATAACCTATAGCACTTTTAAGATGAATCGAGAGGAGTTCCAGAGAACATACTAAAACCATTTCAAAAGCATGGCTAGGCATTTTTCAAGCAACGGAAGCAATGGCGTACCAATATTAAATGCCCAGGGTTATCAAGAATTTCTCATCACTGTGCATTCAAAAATATTTCTCAGAACAGAAAACGTAAACGGGAGTCCCATGTGGGACTACTGGGTGAAGTATATAAATTTTATAAATAAAATAATAGTAATAAAATAAATGGACAAGTATATGGGGCTTATTCACCCGTTTTTTTAACTAGAAGAAAATGGTAAACAATCTAGTACGATGCAGGAACAAGCACCTGGTAGAAGAATGCAGAGAGCAGGAACAATGAACAGTTCTCTCAAGGGACGGGCGCACGCAGGGTTGAGAATCCTCTCAAGGCCAATCCTGGCCGGGCACTGCAGGGCGTTGTTCTTCGCCATGTCTGCAGGCATGCCTGACTTGGCTTAAGCTGCCCCATTTTCCAAACGGATGCCTTCAGGGGAAGGAGTGTTCTCTGAGGTTTTTTAGGAACACACACACACACAACCCCTTGCAGGCGTAAAACTAGTCTACCAAGAATAGTCTTTTTTAACCCTGCGTTCTCACCAATGGCTAATTCTCCATATGCCATATGAATTTTCTCTTCATGCCAAGCATGTTTGCAAATTTAATCCTTCACTGGAACCCTGAAGGGACACGGCCCCTTCTATCACCTTGGGACTGTGCCAATTCGTTCAAGAGCCTGCTTAGATCGAGCCTTAGTGGCTCCACAGCAGAGGAAACATCTAACCTAAGGGTGCATGAGGCTCCTGTGTCTGGCTGCACACCACGGACCCAGCCCAGAGCCGCTTCTAACTTAAGAGCTTCCAAGGCGGGGGGGGGGGGGGTTTCCAGCCATCCACAGGATGAACAATTGCCAGTTTTTCTTTAGCAGGGAGAAAACGATCTGCAATGCAGATATATATCGCATGAGCTGGGAAAAAATTTGTCACCAGACTAGAAAGAAAGGAAGAGAAGAGAAGAGAAGAGAAGAGAAGAGAAGAGAAGAGAAGAGAAGAGAAGAGCACACTTAGATATAGATATAGATATGGGTAAGAGAGAGACAGACACACAGACACACACACACACAGAGAGAGAGAGAGGGAGGGAGGGAGGGAGGGAGGGAGGGAGGGAGAGACTGAGACTCTTGCCAACTGCATCTTGTACTTTCCGGTGTGACATTAGTCAGCAAAGCCTGCTTGCTTGCTTCAGGCAGAAGCAGCGCAAAGAGAGAGCCAACTTGAGAGATGGCTGGGAGAGGCATTATGAAGTGCATCCAGCTCCGAAGCTGCCAGACTGTCATAAGGAACTGTGCCTCTCTCGCTTCTCCATTAATGCACAATGGCAAGGGAGTCCCATCGGTGCAAAACCACCTCCAAACACTATGAGGAGTGAGAGAACAGAAGTTACACCATGGCAGAGCCACAGCTGGTCAGGATACAAGAGCCTAGAAATGCTTCTCCTTGCCCATCTGCCAAGAAGCACGGTCACTACAGTCCAGGGATGGAGAATCTCCAGCCTGCAGCCTTAAGGCAGCCCAGAGGAGATCCACCATCTGGCCTACCACTTTCAACAAACAGAGAGAAGATGGTTCTCCTTCTCGCCCGCTGCATTTCAACCTGTGCTGCTCACACTTCAAAAACTGCCCCTCTTGCCCACTGCGATTATGCTTTTAAAAATTCTTCATTGATGCTGTTTGCCTGTGAGGTAAGACTGAGAGTCAAAGGAGTAGCCTAAACTCACTCAGTGAGCATCATGGCCAGGACAGGACTAAAACCCAGGCATCCCCAGCCCCAAACACTAACCACTACACCGTACTGTCTCTCTCATTACCCAACATTCATCTAGAACAAAAGATTCACAGTTGCTAGGCACTGCGTAAGATTCGGCATTCAGACTGGCCCTGTTTTGGACAAGCGATGAAGAAAAGGGGAGACAGCAGGGATCTGGGGCCAGTAAAATCCCAGCTGTCTCACTGCAGAATGGAGATCCTGAATGCCCCGTGTGAGTGGATGGGATTGAGCAAGCCCAGATCCCCACCTACCCCAATACATTTCAGTCACATGGCATTATGTCTGCACAGTGCCCTCCACATCTTTCCTTGTTTCAGTTTCAGTGAACTCTTACTAACCTCTTACTAACTTGCTAACCTCACAGGGTTTCAATCAAGGGACAATTTGAACCGCACTATTTCAGTAGAGCTTGCATATCTTTAAAACTGATGTTTTTGTAATATGTTACGATGACTCCCAAGTAGCTTTTTAACTATACAAGAAAGTGATTTGCAAACCTTGGTTTAAAGTTAGGTAAAGGTAAAGGTTTCCCCTTGACATTAAGTCCAGTCCTGTCTGACTCTAGGGCGCAGTGCTCATCTCCGTTTCCTAGCCAAGGAAGCCAGTGTTTGTCTGCAGACAGTCTCCGTGGTCATGTGGCCAGCATGACTAAACACCGAGGTGCACGGGACGCTGTTACCTGCCCACCGAAGTGGTACCTTTTTATCTACTTGCATTTCCATGCTTTCGAACTGCAAGGTTGGCAGGAGCTGGGATGGAGCAACGGGAACTCACTCTGTTGTGCAGACTCGAACCTGCGACCTTTTGATCAACCAGCCCAGCAGCACAGCGGTTCAAACCACTGCGCCACCTGCAGTCCCTCAGTTCAAAGCAGGGGTCTCAAACTCGCAGCCTGCGGGCCAATTGCCGGGACGGGTGGGGCACGGGGGAGGGGCCCTGCGGCCTTCAAAGCGCCAGCGGCGCCCGGGCCGACCGCAGGATGAGCGGCCCACCACCACCGCGGTGGTGGAATACTTGATGCGGCCCAGCCTCGCCCAGACTCTACTTCCAGCGGCCCCCAGGTCAGCTGAGTTTGAGACCCCTGGCTTAAAGTTAGCCATGTGCAAATGGAGAACGGCGCCAGGGTTGTCACTAACCAGTGAAGGTGCAGGTCAGTACCCTGGTGGCGGCGGTGGTTACATGCCATCAAGTTGCCTCCTACTTATGGTGCCCCTGTGAACGGAAGCCCTCCCAAACGCAGTGTCCATGGCAGCCCTGCTGAGCTCTTCCAAGTTCAAGATTGTGGCTTCCTTTATGGAGTCAATCCCTCTCTTATTCGGCCTTTTCTTTCTTCTTCTGCCTTCAACTTTCACTAGCAAGCCTGGCTTGCAACCCTATTATGGTTAAGAGAGCCCTGATGTAGCATCTTCACTAAACCAGAGAAAGATGGGGGTGGTTACATGCAGAATCAGCACAGGTATCCTTGCAAGTTAAATGCTTCAACAAAGGATGCCAAAGGGATGCACCTTCCTGCAAGCTAGGCTCTCTGCAAAGGTGTCATGGGCATGGTGCATCCAATGGCAAATTTGCAGAAGGGCAGTGGTTGGTAAATGCAAAAGATCCACACAACTATATCCAAGAGAGCTTGAGAGGCGTTGTGTTTCTTGAATAGCAGTCCAAGATGATGCCCATCGAGCAACAAATGAAACTTCAGAGAAATTTCAGATAGGAGATTTTGATAGGACATTGAGCCTGCCCTTCAGAAAAGAGACAGAAATCTGTTAGGAGGAATGCCCAAGATTGTGGGCACACCTAAACTAGCTCTTTGCATCTCAGCCACTATTCCCATAGCATTATCAATGTGCATCAAGGTGCACTGCTGGGCACTATCCCAAATTCTGTGCAACCTTCTCTGTTGCACCAACAGCAATATACCCTCAACACACTGAAGAATCATTGAATGCATGGAGCTGCTCAAGGAAGGGAAAAATCTGCCACCCAACAAATTAGCCTGGCACTCCACAACATGCATAGAACCAGCGAACTCTCAAGTTAGGCCAAAAAAGTTAAGGAGTTGTTAAGACTTCTACTGCTCTCCAGTTTGCAGAACACTCCTCCAGTACATGGAACGGATTGTGAAAGGGACTTAAAGCCTTATTTCAGGGAAAGCTGCTCCAAAGAGGCTAATAAAAACACTCAGTTCATGCCACCCACACCAATCCTGGAGGCTCTTTAGAATACATTTGCACTGGCAGCTTATCATGGGAGATGCCCCTGCAAAAGGACAGAGCAACCTTCCAAAAAGCTGGCAACTCCATGCGCTTTTACTCAACGAATGAAAAGACGGGACTACAGGAAGAAAAACAAAAAGAGCTGATAAGCGTGACTGGAGCCAGACTGCTGCAGAAGCCAGTAGAGGCGATATATGCAGTTGCCACAGTGAGACCAGCGCCCGAGGTCGGACAGAGATCGTTCAGAGAACCTGCTCTCAACCAGTGATTCCAGGGACTGATGCCCAGATCTTTGCCCTGCAGAGAGGTGCTAGGGCCCTGCTCCAGCCCTGCTCCTTCAGGCGGCATCAACGGCAAGCATTCAAAAATAGCTCACAAAGCCGAAAAGCACCAGTGATCTAGCAAAATCACTTGGATATGTCATGACTTGGACTCTACAGCTGATCTAGCCTTATTGAGAAAGGTGTCCAGACAGCCATCTCATCTGACTTTGATGGATGAGTTTCAATTATTGCAGTTTGATGATGTGGACAAGCTACTTGGTTCTGTTCATGCCCCCACTAGTTTACTTGACCCTTGCCCATCTTGGCTCATCAAAAGTTTTAGTGAAGGGGTTTGCACCTGGGTCCAGGAGGCCATCAACTTCTTGTTGAGAGAGGAAGTGCAGCCTCTCTGAAGGAGGCTGTGAAAAGACCACGCCTTAGAAAGCCAAACCTGAACCCAGGGCTGTTGTAAATTACAGGCTGCAAGGTGCTTGAGCGGATGGTGGCTGAGCAGCTCCAGCTACTCTTGAACGAAATGGATTATCTAGATCCATTTCAATCAGGCTGGGGTTTGGGACAGAGACTACCGTTGTCACCTTCTGGGTGGATGACCTTTGCCAGGAGAGGGTCAGGGGAGTGCAACCCTGTTGGATCTCCTGAGCTCCTCAGTAGCTTTCAACAGCATCGGCCATGGTGTCCTTCTGGGCAGGCTGGCTGAGTTGGGGGCACTGCATGGCGGTGGTTCCACTCCCTCCTGGCCGACCATGTCCACCCCAGGTGGTGCTGGGGAACAGCTGTTCTGCCCCATGGCAATTAGAGTATGGGGTTCCTCAGGGCTCCATACTGTCCCCCGTGCTGCTCTATACTACTTGAAACTGCTGAAAAAAGTCATTCGGAGGTAAGGCCTGAGGTGACTTCAGTACACTGATGACACCCACCTCTACATCTTGATTTCCTCCAACCCAGGTGAGACAATTACCATCCTGAATCACTTTCTGAGTCTGATAATGGACTGGATGAGGGCCAATCAACTGAAGCTCAATCCACATAAGAAGGTCTGCCTGCCCAGAGCGTGGCCTTCGGCCTGTGCTAGCTGGGACTGTACTCCCTCGGAAGGACAGAGCCCTATCTTGGGGGTGCTCCTGAACCCAAAACTCACTTGAGTCTCAGGCAGACTCGGTGGCCAGGAGCACCTTCTTTCAGCTACACTTAGTTCACCAACTGTGGCCCTACCTGGACAGGCAGAGCCCAGCCACAGCCACGCACGCTCTGGCCGCCTCCCAACTCAACTCTTCTAACACATCCTGCATGGAGCTGCCCTTGAAACAGTCTGGAAACTTCAACTGGCACAGAGCAGGGCAGTGTGACTCCTGGCCCAAATCAAGTCTGGGCACCCATATTACCCTGATATTATATCACTTGCATCGGCTACCAGTTGAGCTCCAGGCCCAATTTAAGCCACTTGTTTTGACATATAAATCCCTAACTAGCTTGGGAACCGGGCTATCCGAAGGGAGAGAGCTGTCAGCCAAGGAGGAGGGTGGCAAATAGAAGAGGGGCCTTCTCAGTGGTTGCCCCCTTCTGTGGAACAGCCTTTTGAGAGTAGTTCACCTGGCGCCATCATTTCATTCTTTTCAGCACCAGACAAAAACAATCCTATTCTCCAGACATTTTAATAATTGATTTTATACTGCTCAATTTTAAAGCATATAGTTTTCGATTGTTTTTTAGTTTTAATGTACTATTTTAATCCATTTATACCTGACCCCACAGCTGCATATTGTATATTTTATTGCATACTGTTACTGTTTATTGTAATTATATGTTTTATGATATGTTGTTTTAATTGTTTCTTCATAATCAGCCTAGAGAGCCCTTGAGACTAATTAACTATGGAATACAGGTCAAAAAAATAAATAAATAAATAAATAAATAAATAAATAACTCACTCACTCACTCACTCACTCACTCACTCACTCACTCACTCACTCTCTCTCTCTCATTACTTTCCTCAAGCTGACCTCCAGAAACCAGGGTATTCGGGTAACTTGCTGTCAAACTGACCAGAGTTTGTCAGTCCCCAGGCTGAACAACATACGCAAAAACTCGGGAAGAGTTTGGGGGAAGTGGGGGAGGAAGCTGCTGGATAGGAGAACACGACCAGAGGGGAGTATCCAGGGTTCAGTGTGCTGCATACCTTCTAGCAAAACCCACCTGAAATTAAGGACAGATTCATCCCTGCCTATGCAATTGGGTGGATTGCAGATGGCACGCTTTTCCTTTCCTCTGCTTGTCTTTTGACATTTCAGGGAAGGGGCGTGAATACCCACGCATGAGCGTGTGTGAAATTAACCATGTCCGGAGAAGACTCACAGGTCTTTCTTCCAAGCCTCTGACCCACTTTGGTCCTCTTGTTTAAAAAATAAACTTACCTCCACTCCTGATAGCTGAGATGCCCCGATAGAAGTCTTCAAAGCTGATCACACCTAGGCCAGCTGGATCCAAAAACCTGGTCAGGTCCTTCACCTGGAATCACAAAGCAAACCCATGTTAAGTGTTTATACCACTGGACACTTTGCTGCCTGAAGCAGTGTGGTGATGCCACTCCCCATCCTCACAGTCACCGTGCACAGATGAAGACAAGGCTGGTCACATTATTTTGGTTCCCAAGGACCTCATACCAAGACTTCAAATCGTCTACGGAATTACAAAATATGCAATAATAAGTAGAACTTATTAAGGTCCGGCAGGTTGTGTATGGAATGCTCTGCGCATCCAAAAGCCAGGACAGCCTTCAGCCTGTTACGAAGAGCACCAGAGATCACTGCCTTGGAGCTGACAGTTCTGTAAGAAGAGCTGCAGATAGTCCCCTCCCCAGAAGATGATGGGAATTGCAGTCCCTACTACTACTCTACACACGGGTTATCTTCATCAGAAGAAAGGGACGTACAGAGAGGCAGCGTGAACTGTAACATGATGAGAGCGATGGTTTAACTGGGAGCCCTGCACTGAGCAGCGGGTTGAACCTGATGGTCTTGCAGCCTTGTCCAACTCTACAATTCTATGATAACAACTTATCCTCTTTCTAAAAAGCATTTCCATTATAACGTGCATTTTCTGTTGCTGCTGCTTGTTACCGTGTTAGCTTTCTTAAACCCCTGATGAACTTCCTGTTTTTTTGGTGGTTTCCCCCTCTGTATTAAAAGCAAAACCTTCCACAGCAGAATGCAAGAACAGCAAACTTTGTGTACCTAAATTTATTCACTACATGCTGTTGAATTAATGTTGAGGCTTGATTACTTGTTGCGACTTTTAATTCCACATGTTCTGACCACTGCGCTGGAAAACGTTGCAACTAGCAACTTTCATCAGGGTTAAAATGACTCACTTCGTGTGGGGACTTTTGCTGACACTGTCACTAACTATTCAAACAACACACTAAGGACTGCAGGGGTAGAGCTATGGGCCAGCCTCTTGACTTGAAAAATCCACTGCAGCTCAATGACGTCACAGTCCACCGAAACAGCCTCCCAATAAGCGCCACTGTCCATGCCCATCTTTCTTTCTCGCGTGTTCATTATGCTTTTACATCATGAGCAAGCAGCAGGAGTTGGGAAATGCACATGCCAGGCATGCCAAAGGCCCTTCGCATCCCGCTCTGAAACTTTGGGAAGCCGCTGCCAAGTCATCTACGTACCAGTGGGCTTCAAAGACCTGGGCAGCCCCAACATCAGTCCAAACATGCCTCCTGGAAGCACACCAGTATTTCTAGCACATATGTATATGGCAGCCCTTCCCAACCCCATGCTGGCTGGGGATGACGGGAGTTGTGCTTAACACAACCCAAGAGCCTTGGGTTGAGCAAGACGGATGTATGGTATGACAGTACCATTACCAGTGATACCAGGTTGTGGGTTCCAACTTCCCAGCTGAACATCCATGAAATACCGTAGTGAGCGGTTTAGACTCTCTATTAAGGCATCTTCCCATGTTCCTATGATACCAACTGCTTTTGAAAAATGCAGGTTATGAATTTTCCAAATAAAGTACACCAGGCACAGAGTCATGGCTAAGTGGAACGGGCTCCCTTTCAAGAGTGCTCAGAGGAGAAAGGCAGAATGGGGAGGAGAAGAGGAGCGAACAGCCATGTCCCAAAAGGAGGTGGGTGGGAAATCCATGCAAACCATTCTGCGCCTGATTTTAAATGTGATTTGATTGAGATAATGCAGGCCAGCTATGAAAAGCAGGCCAACTAGCAAGATTAATATCATGCAGGTACACTAACAGCGCCCATATGGCAACACAACCCTCAATCGGATAGCGATAAGCTTATCCAGACTTCATACTAAACCCATTTTCTCTTGGGCTGAAAAATTATCTTCACTGGCATCATCAGCTGCCAAAAGCACATTCATCACAGTAAGGAGGAACACAGAACAAGGGACAGGCAGAAAGGACTGCTCCAGTAAGACCTCGACCGTGCAGATGGGACTGGCTCTGCTTTCAGGCAATGTGCAGCTGACACCCCGGTCGGATCTTAAATGCCCTGCAGTGCAGGATTTTCCCAGGCCACCTGAAAGATGGCCAGGCTGGAGCTACTGCTGAGGCCAGCACTGCTGCTCACATAAATTAGATGCAATTCTGGCCCAAGGAAGGAACAGCCAGGTGGGGAAGAAACTTTTCCAAAGTGGAAACTTTGCCTGCACTTTATTTTCCTCAGAGAATGTTCCATGTTATAAGTTCATTCACAATAATACACAAAATGCTCGATGCAACAGGAATGTTCAACGTCAGCTCCAGCTTTCTGATGAGCTTGATATCCTCTAAGGGCCCCTTCCTCAGCGAGTCGACCTCCCCTCCTTTCTTCCTCTTCTTCCCCCAAGCTCCCACTTGCTTCCTGGACAGGCAGCAAAGAACCAGTCAGAGAAGGAGAAAGGGAGAGTCTTGCAGACCGATGAAAGTCTTTCTCTATTGCCATAATAACTTTCATATTAATAAATATTAATATTGCTTTCCAAAGACACCTAAGACTCTCCAGTTTTGTCTCTCCTTCTCACGGATTCTTCTTCTCCATGCCCTCCCCTTTGGCTCCACCACTGACAGGCAGGGAGCAAGAGCCATGGCATCACCTGCTCCTCTTCCTCACTTGCACTGTGCTCTGAGCCAGAGTGAGAGGTAGGTAGACGAACAGGCTACAACAGTAAAGTGCTCCAGGAGCTCTTGTCCATGAGCCCCCACTGGGTTGTGGGCCCCTGGCAGTTGCCCGAGAAGCCCACCCTTGACGTTGCCCACACTCCGTTCCATGCCGCCATGCACCATCACGACTTGATCTTGGGCCTGAAAGTGAAGGCCACAGTGCGGCCCCAGGTTTTCGTGGACCCTTGGGAAAGAGACCTGCAGTGGCCTCTCGCTCGCGTTGTGACCAGCTACTTTCGCTCCTCATCCTCTTCTGCACTGCGGCCACCACTTACCCCCCTGATGAGCAGGGGGCCAAGGAGCGAGGAGGCAGTGGAATCGTAGCAAGAGGTTGCTTTGGAGCAAGTTGCCATGGCAGAGAGAAGCAGCAAGAGGGGTGGGGGTCTTGTTAGTGGGCCCCTTGCTGGGATCGGGGCCCTTAGCAATCCCTACTCATGCCTACCCTTGATGAAAGTCCTGACAATATTAGACAAGCTTGGCAACTTCAATGTTGTATCAGTGGCTCTTAGTATATTGTGCACAATTTGCTCACTTGCTAAAATGTCTTAAGTGTGCCCACACTTTTCCATCCCTTTGCTTTTCCCGTCAAAGGAATGCAAGTGTTATTAACTTTAAATCTTTACATAGATTCCAATAAAAATATGTCATACAGCACATCAATCCATTCCATCCAACATGCTGTTCCAGCAGTGGCCAACCAGCTACTCAGCGGAGACCCACAGGCAGGACCTGAGCACCACAGCCACAGCCCTTCACATGTCCCACACTGGTGCACCCAGGCATGCTGCCTCTGACACCAGAAATGGCACATAATCAATCAGGACTAGTAGCCCTCGATATCCTTTTCCACCGTGAATTCATTCAATTCCCTTTTAGTGCTGACCAAATTGGTGGTACCAAATTCCATCTGTAACCACGTGCTGTTTGAAGACATCCTTCTTTTGATCTTTCCTCAATCTCAAATTCATCAGCTTCAAGGAACGACCCTGAGTCCTAGCAATATGGCAGAGAGAGAGAAAGGTCCCTCTCTCACCATCCATGCTCCTGTACACCTTTACCATGTCGCCCCTTCCTTGCCTTTTTTTCCAAGCTGAACCATTTTAAGTTGCCACCACCATTCCTCACGGAGGAGTAGCTCCAACTCCTTGACAATTTTAGTTGCTCTTTGCTGCACTTTTTCCACTTCCACAATATTCTTTGTTTCTGGTACAATGAACAGAACTGCACACATTATTTTAAGTACAGTTATACCACAGATTTTCCTAAGTCAAATGCACCCATCCTGGTGCCCTCCAACCATTACCATTCTGCCTATGCTGGTTCGGACTGATAGAAGTTGCAGTCTGAAGCAACCAGCGGCCACCAGCAGGGAAGGCTGCCTTAAGACGTCAGGCTGGCAGGCCCAGTTCAGGAGGCAGCTTTCATTCCCACTGTTAACCCAAGCTAACCAGGACACAAGCCATTTAATATGCAACACTGCATCCCAGAGCGATTGCAATTACAGCTAGTTAATCAATCGTTCAAAATGCCCTCCAGAGGCCCTATCTATTCCAGGAATGGCCAATTATAAAGGGAGCAAAGGCAGACTCCTTACTCCATTTCAAAAAGGAGCCGGGGGGACGACACTAGCTAGCTCTCACGTGCACAGACAAGTTTGCTTTTGAAAGAAAACAGATTTTCAAAGCGCAGTTTGGTTTATTCTATTAAAGATTTATCCAAGTGTCTAATCCAAGATTTTTACAGGGGACTGGTGTAACAGGCAAATGCCTGTGCTTTAAAAGGGTCATTCCTACTTCTATCAGAAATGGGTAGATGCTACCAGCTAAAGGTTGCAAACTTATACATGCATACAAGGGAATACAAATCTCATTTCAATTCAGTGGCAATTTTGAGTGAGCATGCTTCAAAGTGACTTGCAAGTTACTCTTCCAAAAAGCACTCCATCCCAAATCACTTGATGCTGCTCAGAGAAAAGAGGCAGGCCTTTCAAGCTGGTGCTTCTCCAGAGTTTTTGGCCTACCGTCTACATCATCCTGATATCTGGCCATGGCAGTTGTAGGTCAAAACTGCGGGGGTGATTCAGGTCTGGGGAAAGCTGGTATAAAGGACAGCTCACTAAATCTTCATCTATGAAGTACATAAACTAAGGAAGTGTGCATTTAAGCAGGCGCTAAGTACATTTCCTTTCACATAACAGTAAGCCCTTTTATAGCCAGTGTGTTGACGCATGTGGGTACTGGACTGGGAAGACATGGGTTCTAGCCCCCTCTCAGCTGACTTCGGGCTAGACTTTGTGACTCAGATCAAAAGCGCACGGTTGTGGAAACAAGTCATGGTGGCTCACTTCTGAAAGCCGTGTGGTGGCCAGAGTGCTGAACTGGGGCTCTGGGAGATCTGGGCTCTAGTCGCCACTCAGCCATGGAGCTCACCGGGTGATTCTGGGTCACTCACTCACTCTCAGCCTAGCCTACCTCATAGGGCTGTAGCTGTGAGGATAAAACGGAGCTGTGTCAGCCACCCTGGTTTCCTTGCGTGAGGAAGAAAGGTAGGCTATAAATGCCATGTAATGGCAGTAATAATACCCCCATCATGTCCCAGTTGCTTGCTGGAGGGGTGATTAGCATAATTCCCCTCACCATGTAATCTGCTGCGAGGGGCTTGTTGCCATGACAAGCCACTCAGCACACCCATGCACACAACTGGCAAGCCAGCGGTTCTCAAAAAGCCACTGCTACTTATGCAAATCAGGTCGGGGACCCTCCACGTAACCTTCCTCACAGGGCTGTTGTGGGGATAAAATGGAGAGAAAGAAGATCAGAGATGCTACATCAGCTTCTTAAAGGAAGAGCACGATATAACAAAATAAGGAAATTGTTAAATGGTTTTTAGAATGGAGTGAAGAACCTCTTCAAGTCCAAAGGGCCACATTTGGTTCTAGAGAAGCTCTTGCAGGCTGCATCCCAAAGACAGGTGGGGCCAAAGGTACACATTGTACCAGCATATCACAGCTTTACGTTCTCCCTGGCAGTAACTAAGGAGAGTCACCTCAAAATTTGGAATGAGGAAAAACTGCACAAAGGCCAGGAAAAGGGGTCTGGTCAAGGGACAGAAGTATGGTCATCGGAAGAACACCGGGGGCACCAGACTAGCCAAACTGGGCCCTGTGGGTTTAAGAGTCCCATCTTCTCTTTCAGAGAGTGTTCAAAGCATGTTTCTTACCTCCTGCCCCCAGACCACCACCTCACACACTTAAGAAGCCAATATGAGACACACACGCTCTTTAGACAGACGGGTGTGCATGGCATGCCAAGAAGCAAATTCCCTGCCTCTAGGTGAATGTTTCCATTATTGATATTATTTTGGGAGGTCCTTTATGAAGCCGCTAGGAAGGGTTCTCAGATTTTTCCAAGGGCACCGGCTAGAATGAACTAAGAGGGGGGAAAGAAGTTGGGAGAAACCCTGACAGGGAGAAAGAGCCGGCGGAGAGCGAGGAATGCCGCCGAGAACAGAAGTTCTATTAGCAAAGCAAATATTGCCCCTCCTAAATGGAGGGTTTCACCATATGGATTTGGCTTGGCGCATGAGAAAGTGAGGATATGGTTTCTATCGGAGCCCAAGATTTTCAAACAGGAAGGAAAGGGTGGGATGTGAGCTAAAGTACACAAGCAAACTGTATGAGATGGCGGCCAACACCCCTCACCAAACTGGGCTACTGTATCTGTCTCCCATCCTCAAAGGGCTTCAAGCAGAGTGAGTACTGTCGAAGCCATCAAAAGCAAAATAGGAACTGCCATACGCCATATCAGAGTTTTTGTTCATCTAACCCGGGGCGCAGAACCTCCAGCCTATCAGCCAAGTCCAATCCAGCTTCCCAGGACTCTCAAAATGGAACCTTTCCTGTCTCTAACCTCTTCTCCCCAGACACCAATTGTCTGCTGGTTTCTTAGCTTTTGTACAGATTTTCCCCATGCTAAAAGACTGGAATGGCTGTCCTGAAGCTTAGTTATCCACAGTCAGAGCTGGAATATGCTAGCATTTTTGCTATTTTGGGACTACCCTCTTTGCCTGCAGATCCTGCCCACCACTGAAATGGAGTCCTCTGAAGCTTCCCCAAAGTGGAATGTAACCCTGGGGCTGAAAGAGGGTTGACACCCCTGTTCTAGACCAAGATCATCCTTTTGGAAGGCGCTGTCCCTGTGAGGTATCAGTCAGAGAGAAGTCATTCATACCACCTGGTAATGCATACCACCACCAGATGAGGCAATCTTCCATGAGTGGCAGCGTGAGTCCACGGTGGCCAAAGGCACAGAGGAGGTTGCATAAAATCCTGCATGATGACTGAGAGGCTCTATCACAGCATGAAGAGGCACGGATTACGCAGACCTCCCATGAATAGATGGGACAGCAGATGCGAGGATACCAGGAAAAAACTGCTCACCATCCTATGGTGCAGTGAAATCGCTGCCAGATATACCTTAATGGAGGACGGTTGCAGGTCTCTGGAGGACAGCACATGGGGAAAACCGAGGATATGATGGATGGACACCTGCGGTGAACTGCAGGCTTCCTCCTGGGCAAAGGTGACTGATCCCCCATTGGTGGAACTGGTGGGGAACTCGGCTTTGATGGATGTGTGGTCAGCCCCAGTGTACTTGTCCATGCCTTCTGGGCCAAGGCTGTTTCATGGCCTCTTAGGCCTTCTTCTTCACCCCGTGTTCCTCCTCATCCGTGCACCCGGACAATGGATTGGGCAGGATGGGTGGGGTGGCCAGTGGAGCTCCTGCCACAGGTGGATGGCGGGAGAAAAGAGCTGCCCATGGAGTGGGGGGCGGGGGTGTTCGGCCGGCAGCACAGAAGCCAGGTCAGCAGCCGTAAGGCGGAGCTGCACCATCTGGCTCTAGGTCAGCCTGCTCGGTTCTGCCAGACCTGGGCGGAAGGGACACAGGCGGCAAGCGTTCGTGGACGGTCGGCGGCTTCCACAGGGAACACATTTCAGAACTCGCAGGGACAGAGAGGAAAGATAAGGCAAAAGGGGAGACTCAAAACAGTTGTATAGGTATTATTTCTAGAGAGACTGCTATAATTTAAAATAATAATAATTTTGATAAGTTTTTAGGAATAAAGATTGTAGAAGTTAAAACAAACAAAGGGGAGAGTTTTGAAAGAAATAAATGTTCAAAGATTTATAAAGCTGATGTAAAAAGTGAAGAAGCTAGGATCAGACCAGAGACATGCAAAATGATGGCTGGAAAAGAACTGGGGGAAATGGCAGGAACCCCCACTTTTATATACTAAGCGGGGGGGGGGCTCCTGCCAAAGAGAGTTTAGCTAGACGATCTTCCTGACGACAGGTCCCATGCAGGTGCAGGGTCCATGTGTGTAATGCACAGGGACCATGAAAAAGAACCACGGAGACCATGATCCTGGGCACAAACCACACAACAAGCCATGGTGAAACAAAGAACCTGTACAACAAAACGTGGTTTCTTATTATGCTTTCTAAAGACTGAACTTACCATGCTAAAACCCCATGACTGGGTTTAAACAACACAAGAGTGGCAAAAAATACAGCAATGACTTGTCGTGTTGTCTGAACCCAGCCAGTGTCTGTTAAGCCATGGCAAACTGTTACATAGTTGTCAGCCAACCCACTTCAAACTGTAGTTTTGCATGGTAGCTTGCAGCCAAACCTTATCTAAGGGTTTTATGCTTAAAAATGCAGAATTAACCATGCTGTAAGGTATGGTTGGCAACATAAAGCTGGTAGGCCCAATGCACCATCCACAGCTGCTTCCGTGGGACTGCTGGCTCCCAGTGCTGCTCAGTCTGTGAGGATCGTGAACCTTGCTTGCCAGCAGAATTTTGTTACCAGGAGGCTTCCAAAACCACACTGTTTTTTGTGAAGTAGGCATATAAATGAAGAGAAGAGAAGAGAAGAGAAGAGAAGAGAAGAGAAGAGAAGAGAAAACTTGCTGTGCATCTTATCCACAAGGAAACTAGTTGGGGCCTGGGTTGCAGCCACTGAAGCTGGGTGATACCACTGAAGTGAGGTGTGGACCCCTCGGAGTCCAGCAGCCCTCCCAACTCCCAGCATTTGTCCACCCTTGCTCAGTGATAATGGGACACACATGATTAAGTGTCAGTTGTGTTGTCGGCTTCCAGAAGACATGCACAACACAAAACCTCAGATTAAATGGGTATTGTTGAATTATCACTTAATTTATCAATCTCTGCAGATGAATTCATTCAAGCTTGGCACTATCCTTTACCTCATTAGTAAGGTCTATAGAAGAGGAAACCAGAATCATCTATAGGCAAGAATTCAATTTCAGGCAAACAATGTGTGCTTTATACAGAAATGCTTATTCCCAGGTAAATCAAAATTAGATCAAAAGAGCTGAAGTCTGGTATGATCTACAGGCTACCTTCAAAACAACTCTAACATTGTCATTCCTGTTACAGGAGCAGTATAGAAAGAAAATATTGTGTTCTCCGCTTTGAGTTTCATTTACAGAAACCACAAAAAATTACCCTTTAGCTGGGTGGGGAAGGGGAATGCCAGAGAATTTACTGAAGACCAGATCTTTTTAAAAAATACATTGAAAGTAAGGAAACTGTAAACCTACCAAGCAAAAGAAAAGCTTGCCTGATTCCTTAAACCACAAAGCCGCAACACCAAAACGAGGAGCTCCAAATGCATGGGTGCGCCCCGAGAAAAAATATATTAATCTTCCTGAACTTGGAAAGTTGAACAGAGTTCAAACTTGACTCACAGGAGACTCTTGTCTGCCCGTTTAATACAGGAGAGAAGTAAGAAGGAAGCTGCTTTAGGGGAAATCTAAACAATCTTTCTTGCAGGCTGGTTTATTCAAGTGCCTTGATTTCTGGCAGCTGAACAGATGAACTGGGCCCATTGAAAAGTGCCACATTTGAGGGAACACGATAAGACACTCAAGTTCTACCTTTTGTGTCTTATCAGATATACATATTATTATTTACACACGTTAATAATCACCCGATGTTCTCCATTCCTTAGGGCAGTAGTGAGGAATTGGCTCTCAGCTTAGGGGCACAATTCAATTTTGGGATCCAAGAGGTTCAGATCTGGTCTCCAGACCTGAGTTCCCCATCTATGACTCAGGACATCTCCACAGATGATCATTTCTGTAGCACTGGGAGAAGCCTCCTCCTTCAGGCGACTGTTATGCTAGCCATGATCCTCAAGCCAAGAAGCCGTGGCTTCTACCAGATCAGACTGCGCATCTATTCCGTCCAGTGTGGTCTGCTCTGGACTGAAGCAATTCTCCAGGGCTGCAGACAGAGGTCCTTCCTATCCCCTGCTATCTGATCCTTTTCACAGGAGACACCGGATGAAAACCTAGAACCTCCTGCATCTAAAGCAAATGCTCCACTGCTGAGCCACAATCTTTCAATCTCAACCCTTGTCATGTGGTCAAGATGGGCAATCCATCACCAAATTATGGTTCTCCCCCAGGATCAAGAATCAAAAGCTTAATAACTGGGCAAACCGAAGCAAGGAGAGGAAGGCAGGACATGTTTCCCCTAATTGCAGTGGCTTCCTCCGGTCACATTCCTAACCAGTGCATTTGGTGTGGCTGGGCATCAGCTGGGAACTCACTGCTACTGAAAAAGCTTTTGTTCAGATTTGTCCATACAAGACAGCATTAGCCCTTCATTCTTACGGGACGCCAAAAGGACTAGAGCTGCCCACCACCTTGTAGCAGCCAGCCCAGCTTCTGCAATATGGAGAACACCAATTCTACAACTAGACCATCTGAATGCTTAAAGCAGGGGTCTCAAACTCGTGGCCCGTGGGCCAATTGCCGGGCCGGGTGGGGCACGGGGGAGGGGCCCTGCGGCCTTCAAAGCACCAGCGGCGCCCGGGCCGGCCGTGGGATGAGCGGCCCACCACCACCGTGGGGGTGGAATACTTGATGTGGCCCAGCCTCACCCAGACTCTACTTCCAGCGGTCCCCAGGTAAGTTGAGTTTGAGACCCCTGGCTTAAAGTATTATGTTATATACTGCAATACCCAATCTTAAATCCCATTCACTTCAATGAGTCTACTTTTAAAAGGCGCTACAGCATTGGATTTGACCCAAATTTGCTAGTTCTACAAGCCCAGTTGCACTCAATATTAAACATGTGTTTTAGCATTGTGGGCAGTTTGGCTCTTGCACGAAGAATCTCAGAGCTCAGCTTGGCACTGCAGACACCAAAAAAAAAAATGAGATGAGGAAGGACCAGCAGCCGGGAACAGTGATTCAATCATGCGAGAATATGGTTAATATATTTTCTCATAAGTATGCTAAGAGAGAAAGCTGTCTGATGCAAACCTAGAACACTGGCCTGCAGGGGCTCTCCGGGGTTTCTGCCAGAAAGTCTTTCCAGCTGCATCTGGACATGCCAACGTGAGCAAGGTGGTGAGAGAGCTGGACTGGGGACCTGAGAGATCCAGGATCCAGTCCCCCAGTGCCAGTCACTCACTCTCAACCTAGCCCACATCACAGGGTGGCTGTTCCTAGGATAAAAGGGAATACGGGAGAACCATGTGAGCCATTTTGGGTTCCACGCAAGAGGGAAAAACAGGGTATAAATGCAGTGTAATAATTCTGAGAGCCGGTGTGGTGCAGTGGTTAAGTGTGTAGGACTGAGACTCCGGCAATCTGGGTTCTAGTCCCCGCTCAGCCATGGAGCCAACTGGGTGTCTATGGGCCAGTCAGACTCAGTCCAACCTACCTCGCAGGGTTGTTGTTGTGGGGTAAGACTGAGAGCAGGAGAAGAATGATGTAAGCCACTTTGAGTTTTAGTAAAGAAAAAGGTGGGATAGAAATCTAATAAATTAACAAACAAATAAACAGAATGCCAGGGACTAAGTGTGGGACCTTCAGCACATAAAGCATGGCGCTTTACCTCTGACCTAGCCACAGTGGCCATATATTACTTTTAGTAGCCCTGACCATATGCATTCCTCAGGAACCTGCACAGGTGGGGGATACCATGCTCATGTCCTCTTGTAGGCTCCCCATATTCACATAATCTGGGTTCCAGTCCCCACTCAGCCAAGGCTCTCAGCCCAACCAACCTCACAGGGTTGTTGTTGTGAGGCTCAGATTGAGAGGAGGAGGAGGAGGAGGAGAATTATGTAAGCTGCCTTGAGTTCCTTGAAAGGAAAAAAAAGGCGGGATGTAAATATAATCAATCAATTAATAAAATGTATCACATGTGCCCAATGACCAACGCTCTCTGGGTGGTTCACAACACAAAGACGCCTGCCCCTCGGAGCAGAAGTAGGTAAGCCGCTGGCCCCATTCGGCACGGCTCCTATGCCCTTAGGAACATGACTGGAGCTCTAGCAAGCTCCGTGCCTCGGCTGCCATGTCTGTTTACTCAGTTGTTAGCTCTGCACCATTTGCAAAGTATGATGGGGGGGGGGGTTGTTTTTTAAATCAAAGGGGACACTGGGGGGGGGGGTGCAGAAGACAGCTGATAGTTCCTTAGGATCCCTTCAACATTTTATTCCCATCTTAGCTGACTCCCTACATCAGAGGCAAACTGAGAGAAAATACCAATTCTGGCTAATTCTTTTTCCTGTCTAAGCTTGCATGAGATTGCACCTTAAAAAGTGTGGGGGAAGAAAGAAGCATTCAGCTCCTTTTCACCACACTCCTGCTGACATTTTTATTTTAATGACTGCATTTAACTGTTCCCCCTCACACACAACTGAGGTCTTCTGGGCAGCCAATAAGAAATATAAACCCAGTTTATAAAAACAAATCCAAAACAGAGAACATGAAGCCATAGAATCCAAAGCAACATAAAATATACAGCAAGAAAACAAGGCACACAACACCCCAAAATTAAAACCCTGTTTTTAAAACTGAGGGGTGCCAAAAAGAAACCATGGAACAGTGCCAGACAAGCTAGCCAGGGCCAGCTTCCAAAATGTCACATATGTACCTCATGTCATTCAACAGGGACACTCTGATGTATAAAAAGTAAAGGGCTCATGTATATTTGGCGTCGTCTTTCCTGTGTTTTCATTGTTTCTTATATTGTATTTTATACTTTGAGCTTCCCTTCATTTTCCAAGATAACTTTTGTCATTCAGTAAATTAGCACAACATTTTAACGACAACTACACTTCTATCACTTTCTTCCAAGGGTGGAATCTTGAGAGCATCTTAAGACATGGCTTAGTCCAGCAGTGGGCCAGCCATACCAGAAAGCAGACTGAGACAATCCC
This sequence comes from Varanus komodoensis, assembly GCF_004798865.1. Classification (NCBI taxonomy): domain Eukaryota; kingdom Metazoa; phylum Chordata; class Lepidosauria; order Squamata; family Varanidae; genus Varanus; species Varanus komodoensis. Next base: position 13,850,022 of record NW_025335684.1, read on the forward strand.
CTCAGGCAACGGGCACCGAGGCGCAAGAAATGGCAGCAAGTCTTGGAAGGCCAGGCCTGGGCCACCTCAAGACATCGTCCTTGGACACAAAGGAAACAACCGTTCCTTGGCTGGAGCCTTGGCTGGAGCCAGGTGGGCACTACCAATCGCCTATCCTGCTGCCTTTTATATATGGAAAAGGGACAGGTGCATTTTGTTCTTTGCCTCAGGTAGCAAAATGCCTCGGCCAAGAGATAGTGAGTGGCCCAGGGTCACCGGGAAGGCTTCACGGTTGAGCAGGGGCCTGAAGAGAGCTCTTCCCAGCCCTCGCCCACACTCGAATTACTACAGTAGCTCTAACCACACGGGCCACCCAACATGGCTTCCATATTATGTCAAGCTTGGTCCCGCAGAGAGAATCCAGGGAACATCCACTGATACGCAGAAAGGAACAGATTAACATTGGCACCTCACACTCCCTACTGTCCCCTCACCTAGTTCCAGTGAATCTCGATTCCCCAGGGCACTGGATCAAAAGACCTGCCCCGAACCTCCAAAGCAACGTCCACTACCCAAGGAAACGCCTTCAAAGAAGTTCAGAAATCAAGCAGGAAGTTTTATGTTTTCTTTTAAGCAAACAGCTGTAATGCAGATGTATTATCAACGCTGTTGAGAAAAGCTGTTTCTCTGTTCTGTTTAATGCAGATCTGAGAATAAGTAATTGTGGCTCATCAGGAGGAGATGGGGAGGGGGGGCGACTTTTGGCATACATTTAGTACAACTCGATGAAAATGTTTTGTTAAAAAGACACCATTCTCTAGGGATGAAAACTGAAGCTGTGCAAACAAGCCTAACACAGTAGCAAGTTATCAAATCGTTCCAGGCCCAGGAAAGGCAAGCAGGGTGGGGGTCCTTTTCACATCCATATTATGACTGTTCACCGTTACAAAAGACTTGGCAAGAGATCTCCAGTGAATCAGAAGAACATCACTGTGCTTAGTTTCCCTCTTCTTTTAGGCTAATGACCAATCTTTCCCACATTACTGCACCAAGTACTGTACTAAATTTAAACCACTGTCATGCCTCACAGAGGAAAAAAAGGAATGGAAACCCAAATGAACAGATTCTGTTGATAGCCACCTTTATGCTTCCAAGCCCAGTCCGAGGTTCCAGTTTTAACTAATGAAGCCCCATGTACCTTTCGACCATGATAATTGATGGAATGGGCTGGATGCTGTGCCATTTTTTATCTGCGTTTGTTGTAAACCGTCCTGAGACGCTAGTAATGGGACGGTCTATTCAATCAATCAATCAATCAATCAATCGAGATTGCTAGCTGTTTTTCAGCAGGCCCAGCAATATGAAGAGGTTCTAGTTGTTCAATTGTTAAAATGCAGTTTATTTTTTTTAATCATGTGTTTATCTATCTATCTATCTATCTATCTATCGCATTTGTATGCCACCCCATAGCCAAAGGTTCTCTTTATGATGTTGCAGTTGTCATTTTAATTTATATGCATTTATGAATTGCTGTTCATTGCCCAGAACTCTTCAGCTACTGGGCGGCAGAAACAGAAATAAAATAATAAAATAATGTTATCTCTTCCTTTCCTCAGGCAATACTGTCACCCTTCAGCACCAAGAAATAGAACCAGGATGAGCCCATGAAAGCAGGACTTGCAAGGCCTAAGCAGTCTACCAGAGCGGGTCTGTCCTCACCCTGACGCTGTTCTCTAACGAAAGAATTATCATGGGGTAACAGTCTGGTGCAAGCTCATGCGGCATACTATGGACAGTGCTGGACTGGGACAGGGGAGGCCCGGGTTTCAGTTCTCACTCATCCATTAAACTCACTTTTTCCAAAAAGAATGTTTTCCACAGAAAAAATCAGGGAAAGGACCACTGGTGGGTGGGTGAGATTTAAATATAACAGCATTTTACCATAATTACAAAACTCCCAGAATTTGAACAATTATAAGTAGGAAAGAAGAAAGCAGAAATACCTTTGAAAGAGCATGAACTCCATTTATTTTATATATGAACTTCTTTTTCAACACGGTTATCTTATCAAGTCATACAGGCTCCCCAGAGGCTTCCTAGAAGTGCACTACTGCTAGCGTTTTGGCACCGGGCAAAAACTTACCTTTTCTCCAGCTATTTTAACAACTGATTTTAATGGAAATTTGGTTTTAATTTGACCCTATTTTTCGTTTTAGTCCATTCAGTTTAAATTGGTTTATTCTGATGCTTTATATAATATTTTAATGTGGCTATATTACGTTTATATTTGGATTATACAGTGGTACCTTGGCTCATGAACTTAATCCGTTCAAGGACTCTGATTGTGACCCAAATTGGTCGTGAGCCAAGTCAAATTTCCCCATAAGGTTCAATGTAAATAAGGTTATTCCATTCTGCAACTATTTTTTTATCACAAAAATTTGAAGCGGGCGCACTGGGGAGGTGTCTCCCATTCCTCGCCCCCCCGGTAGCGAGTCCACAATTGTCACCCAATGCGGAGTTTGCAACCTGAGGCAAAATTTTTCAGAAATTTCTCTTCATGACCCAATTTGGTCGTGAACTAAGGCATTCATGAGCCAAGGTACCACTGTATTGTAAATATGTTTTGAATATGTTGTCTTCAAGAGTTATTGGTTTTAGAATGTTGTGTGATTTTATGTACTACGAGCCACACAGAGAGCCCAGATATGAACTGAAATAAAAATACATAATAAAAATAAAGGCTTTTTCACTGTGATCCCAGATAAGAAAGAATTTGTTAAGGGAGAAATCCTTTGCCTATTTAGACAGAAAAAGGTTTTACAACTTCCATCTTCCCTTCAGACTGCTGTCCTAAATCAATTATATATTCAAGATATTTCAAGTATATGGGTAAGATTTATGGAACATTATAAAATATTGTGCATTTACATGTTTCTAATATAACATAGTTATTAAAAACTCCCTACAAATATTGTCCCAGAATTTAAATTTTCCTATTTGAACAATGCAAGAGATCCTGAATATAAAAATATATAAAATCAAACTGGGAACAGTCCTGCAGTTCTACAGTCCTGCAGAAAACTGTTTAAAACAGCCAAGATGATCTGTTATACAAGCCTTGCCAAAAGCCCAACCTTTGCTAGCTCTGCTTCTTGTCCGCCATAGCACCTTTCTCTCCCTTGCAGATTGAATACACACAAATATGCCAAGCAGCCAATAATAACAACTTGTCCACTGAACATAAAAGCCAGAGATAAGAGCCAACACTATTTACAAAGAGTGCAATTAGTCATTAGCAAGCAAGAACCCAGGTAGGTGAATGCACAAACTTTTCACACTGAAACAGTTTCAAAGAGGTCATGACCATCAATTAACTCTACCATATTAGCATTTCTCAAAGCTATTTTTAAAATCAGCAGAAATGTTACAGTCCTTCTGCTAACATTACACATATATGAAACATGCAAACTCCACGTTTATGTGTTGTACCGTGAACCTGTTTAATGGATGTTCTGACATCCAACATGTAAGTTGTCTTTTTGCCCACCTGCCTGGACATTCCCTAAATGTCGAGCCCTCTAGTGTATATGGAAGGGCTAGCAGGTACTACTGGTTTCACCAGCTAACAAATCTGGTGTAGCTCTCTCGTCTTTGCCACTGATTAAACTTACTTACTTACTTACTTACTTATTTAAAGCATTTATATGCCGTCCTGTCACGAAAGCCTCAGGATGGCTCACATAGATAAAATACAATAAAATATAACATAAATAAAATTATCGACCCAAACTGGCTGCAATAAAAACATGTAAGTCATGATATTAAAACTTATTAAAATATTGTTGAAATAAAAAGGTCTTCACCTGGTGCCAAAATACACCAGAAAGCCCTCCTCCAGCTACTTTGCCTCCTAATATCTTTCACGGAGGGTTCCCGGAGGAGGGCCTCTGCTGCCGATCTCAGGGGGCGGGAGGGCAAATATAGAAGAAGAAACTTCTTCCTGCATTAGAAAAGATGGCTGAGATTATTCTCCAAGCGGGGCAGGCAGAGGTAGGAGAGAAAAAGGCAAGCAGAAGACCATCTGGAGGAAAAGGGAAGAACCGTATGTAAGGTGACCTCCAATTTGTTGGTGCAGTACAACCACACAACCATGACAAAGTGATCATGCACTTTGAGTGTGTGCGTGCTCGCTCGCTCGCTCGCGCTCTCTCTCTCTCTCTCTCTCTCTCTCTCGCTATAGATAGATAGATAGATAGATAGATAGATCAGTGCATTGGGTACAGTTTGCACATGAGTGCTAACAACCCACAATGCACGAGCCAACAACAAGCCACAGATATCTTTGTGGGTTGTTCATGGTTACCAAGTCATAGTTTCTTAGCATAGTTGGGTTCACACAGTACAGCAGCCCACAATTCAACAACAACCCACACTCTGCTTTGTTAAGTTGAGTGAGCCTAGTCAACTGAGTTCCCAGTTTGGAATGTAACACAAAATTTAATACCCTGAGAATTCCAACTGCTGCTGTCACAACTCATGTTTCCAAGCAAGGAATACAGGCAGCTTCTGGGATAGACTACTCCTAGACCACATGAAGAAAAGCATATTACTTAACTTCCATGGATAAGTGCAAAGTCTTGCACTTGGGGCATGGGAATGGGTGTCATAAGTACAGGTTAGGGGACAAGTGGCTGGAGAGCAGCACTTGTGAAAGGGACCTTGGGGTGCTGGCTAAACATGAGTCAACAGTGTGACGCAGTGGTCAAGAAGGGGAATGCCACCCTTGGTTGAATAGCCAGAAGTGCGGCTTCTAGATCAAGAGAGGTATTAGTATCACTGTATATGACTCTGGCGTGCCTGCAACCTGAGTACTGTGCTCAGTTTTGGGCCTCATCACAGGCAGGATATAGCCAGGTTGGAACTGGTGCAGCGTAGGGCCACAAGGATGGTGGCCGGATTGCAGGGGAAGCCGTATGAGGCAAGACTGAGAGAATAGGGTCTTTTTAACCTGGAGAAGAAGAGACTCCAAGGGGATCTGTTGGCAACATACAGGTACATGAGGGGGTGTCGCATGGAGGTGGGTAGGGACCTGTTCTCCTTTGCAGCGGAGGGCAGGACATGCTCCAACGGAGCCAAGCTCAGGGAACCACGGTTCCATTTAGATGCCAGGAAGCACTTCCTGACTGTTGGGACCCCGAGGGTGTGGAATGGGCTTCCACGAGGGGTCGTTGAGGCCCCATCAGTGAGTGTGTTCAAGGACAGGCACATGCACATGGTGGGCATGTCATGAGTAGAGCCAGCTGGTGCCAGAGGTCAGACTAGATGGCCCAGGAGGCCCCTTCTGACTCACTCTGTTTCTGTGTTTCTATGTTTCCCTTCAATTGGTTCAACTCCTGCATACCTTATTTTTTTACTGCCCAGTCAGTGACTTGGATGGACAACTTCTGTGTACTATCCAGAAGACAGTGCACACAATCCAAGAGCCGCGCACCCACGTTCTTTGCAACACCACCAGGAATTTCCTGGATGCACATTCTGCAGCAAACGCCACTTCAGCCAGTGCCCCTGTGAGCAATGGCTTGGCTTGCCTTTATATTCAGGCTTGCCTTTATATTCTTCTGTTGTTCGAATACAAGAGACCAAACCAAACTGGCAAGTTTCAGTTTTCTGCTGCTCTGCTGGAATAATATACTGCTGTTGTTGTTTTGACAGAAAGGCCATGAAGGAAGAGAAAATGGAGGAAATCAGGTTGCGCTTACACATGCACGGACACATAGACACACACACTGCACTACGTCTGTTCTGGCTGAAACCGCAACCACAAATATGAATCACATCAAACTGCATTTCCTCTTCTCTGGATTACGCATCATTAAGCTCAGTTTTCAATAAGGTATTTTCCTGACCTCATTCTCAGAAGACGTCCTTTGGTGTCTCAACTTACACCTTGAGGCAGGTGTGTGTGACAAAGCAGAAGCAGAATCATCAATGTCAGGAACTGGAGGGCAAGCTGCCAAATACGCAGCGATCTTGTGCACTCTGCTCTCCTCCGAGAAAGCACTAACCATGGAAGACAAGAAAGCACTAACCAAGACAATGTAGGGGCTCCTCCTCGTCCCGCCCAAAACATTTTGGCAACTACCCCATGAGCGTTCGTTCTCGTTTCTCAGAGCCTAAAGACACCTGAAGGAAACAATACTAAGAAACTCAAGCTTTATGCAAAATGGGGACACATTTGTGGAGTGTCGCAAGCCATAATTCTCCTGGTGATGTCATGCTTATACCGTCGGATTAGGATGACTGGAGAGGCCACAAAGCTCAGTGGTTAACCTTGAACTGGGCACTCTCTCGGCCTACACTGCAGGGCTGTTGTGATGGTAAACATGGAGTGGGGGAGAGAGAACTATACATATCACCGTTTGCCCTGCAGTGGAAAGGTGAAATATAAATGTAAAAATAAAGTGCAGGAAGAGGATGGATGCACTGAAGAAGATGGTGCCTCCTTTGTTCTTACAAACACAGGGTTAAAGAGAAAAAGTGTGCGGCTGCGGCAGAACAGGAAGGAAACAGGCCAGGGATGAGTGTCCGAGCAGCATCTTGAAAGGGTCCTCCTTAGAGAAGGCATGAATGGAAGGAGGACAATTCCCAGCCTCAGGACAGGAGGGGGCCTATGAGACAGCCGTCAGACTCAAAACTACCAGTGCTTTGCTCTGTGTGCTGAGCAGTTCCACGCCACTCTGCTTTACACATGCGATACGCTGCAGCCCTGCATGCCATTTTGCTGGCTGGCTTTTCTTCCGTCTATTTTGGCCTGCTCCACACAAGATCTAGCAATTTGGTGGGATTTTTGGTGCTCCTTGATTTCGCTGCATCCCTGCTGGCATAAAAAGGGTAAGAGAAGGACCTTTCTTTTGATAAACTTCTCTCTAGGAAGTTTCATGGATGTACTGTCAGGGCAGTAAATTCCAAGTGAAATCAATAGACAGCAGCGCCAGCCACATTTATTAAGAATGTGTTCTGAGGATACCAAGGCAGATGTGGGGTCTCCTGATGGGTTCCCATCTGAGGCAGGGGGCTACTGGTTTGTGTGGGCCAATCTGGCACCAGATTGAAAAATGTTTTGCCTCCTGGGTTATCAGTAACCCAGCAGACTTCCTCTGTGTGAGCCATGCCATGGGTTTTCTCTTTCCATTTCAAAAAAGGGGGGTTAGAAAATGTGGGAGCCAGGATGCTGCCTGCTGCCTGAGTCTTTAAGAAGGTCTAATTCCTAATCCACAAAAGGAATCAAGACTATCTGGCAGAAGACTGAGAGTTTATGATTGGGACAAAATCAGGCTACCTGAAAGGGCTTTTCTACTGGTCCCTTTGGGATTCAGTCCGGTTCCTAAAGTCCATGAAGAATAGTCAAAAGGTTGGAAAAAATAAAATCGAGCATTAGAAAAAAAAATTGAGAAATAGCAGCTCTGAAAGATGTTCTGCTTCACTTGTCCCATGTCCTTCTGTCCAGAAAGTGATTCTTGATTTTTCTGACTGTACCAGAGGAGAGGAGACAGCTCTATTCTCAGTCCCTCTCTAAAGTCTTTCACTAACCCAAAAAAGAGAAGCAAGAAGGTGACTGGAAAGATTTAAAAGACTAGAGAAACCAGTGTGTGTTGTGTGTAGTTGTTGTTATGATTGCTTTGGGGTTTTGTTGTTGTTGTTTGGTTGGATTTTGTTTGTTTTTTGTAAGCAGTCGAGAGACTTTTAGTATTGGGATGGCATATAAAAACTTTAAATAAATAAAATAAGTAAACAAACTACTTTCTCTTGCTTCAAGTCCAGCAGAAATGACCGGCAAGAATGTGTTTATCTGGTTCATTACTACATGAAGGTAACAAAAGCTGCCTATTTTCCTTTTTAGGAGAAAGCCAAGTGAAAGAGCTTTGAGCCCCAAACCAACCATCACAAAGCTGCTCCTGTAAAGCTGGTGAGTTTCTTGAAGCTTTCTCCTAGAATTCCACTCATGAATTCTGCTATTAAAAATCCCCTCTCCTGATCTCTAATTTGAAGGAGGACTTTTGCTTTCCCTTCAGTTCCAACCTAGGAAAAATAAGATCCGACCCACTCTGATGTAGTTTGGGGACAATTCTCAAGGAGAGGGAGGGAGAGGGGAAGGGAGAAGAAAAAGGAAGCAAAATAATATATTCCCAAAATAATATATTCAGCATGATCAACTCCACTTGGAGCCTTCAGGCATCCTGCCCCAGCTTCCCCTTGGAACAGGGCCTAAAATAGGCCTGGAGCAGAGGGACAGCCACGTGAAAAGCCTCAGGTGTGTCAATATTCCCAAAACCCAACCCACTAGAAGAATAAATGCCACAAGCCATGGAAACATAATATGCCTCCAACAGGCCCAACCAGCCCATCTCTTCTTTCCTTACTAACAATATAATCCCACCACATTTCTTCTTGCAGCGAGAAATATGCAATTATTGTTTATTGTCAATTCTCTTCCAGTATTTCTTCTATTTGCTATTGCTTTTACAAGTGTTAGAATTTCAGCATGCTGACTCTTTCCAATGGCCGTCAGCCTCTAAGGGTCAAGCATTCCTGTCTGTTTTCAAACTGAGTACTCAACAAATCTGTTGGTCAGAGATCTCCCGTGCAAATTGAACCTATGTTCAGTTATGTTTTTAGTGTTCTTAGCAGTCTATTGCAGTCTAGACTGTGTATACGTAACCTGACTCCAGTTTAACATTTCCTCTTTGTTAACCTATTTTTCTGCTTTTTTTTAGTTCCATTGTTTTGAGTAAGTCTTTGGTTTTTTCCTTTTTTTCATTTTTGAAAAGCATCCTGAATTGTAAAAGGTACTTTCCCTGTGATGCATAGCTGCAACTCATGAGACTGGCTGCCCCTAAATGAGTCATTTATTTTTATTCACTGCCACTTTCATTTGCCCTTCTTTAGGCCAAATCCATTGCTCAAAGAGTAAATCAAAGGCATAGTTCCAGTGATAATAAATCCTAGAGAAGCAGAGTTTTTGAGATTTCATCGCCATTTTTCATTTAGCCTTTTTTTAACAAAACCTGCCAGCTTCTTAGTTTTATATACTGGTTTTTGTTGTGTTTTGTTTTGTTGTTTTGCACTGAGTACAACTTTAAAAGAGGCTTGAAAAATTGGTTTCATATTACCTTTGCAACCTTTGGTTTCATATTACCTTTTTTAGCTACTCTAAGACACAAAGCTTACTGTAACTTACTTCCCTGTCCTGCAGTTCCTTAAACTCCAGAGGGAAAAAATGTTTGCTTTTCAGTTTGTTTTTCAGTTACTGATGGGATCCCTGCTTTCATTAAAGTAGCTTTACCTCAGAGCCAGCTGTGCTAATTCTTCCATAAGTTGAATATCCTGAAACTATTGGAAAAATAAAAGCAAGTTATTATTTCTGCCATTGCCTTTTCTAACTCAAAAGGAAACTTTCCCAACCCCTTTTGCCCTGAGTGTGAAAGTACCGCTAACAGGATTCTGATCAAGTCCTTTGGTTCGTCGCATCTTCTTCCGTTGCACTCTCTCAGTATTACCTGACCTCTTTGCCAAAGAATCGCCTGCCCTGTCTCTGCCTTGTGGAACTTACTGATGTTTTTCTTGGAGGAAAAAAGATTTGTCAGACTGAAAAAGGCTCAAGCGCTAACTTTAGGATACACCATTCACCTTTTGCCACTCCTTGCATTGAGCATTTTGGCCAGGTGCCAAACAACCTATGGAGAGCTCTCATAGGTTGCCTATCATTCTCTTGCGAGTTAATCATTCCAGTTGTTTCAAGTTGGACTATTCTCCTTTCTCTATCTGATGAAGACTCTTCTCATGACTCGCTTGAAAGCAGTCCTCTTCATAGTTGCCTTTGCCCTGATCTTCCAGGAATATATAAGATTATTCTGTTCTTGCCTAAAGACTTTTTCTGGGTCTAATATGCTGCTGTATTCCCCAATAAAATAGTGGAAGTCCCCTTACTTCATTCTGCTCAAGCTGCAACTTTAGCATCACGACAACCAGTCAATATCTTCATTAATGTTTTTGGAACAGCAGCATAGATGTATCTTCCAGACATGACCTTTTGATTACAGTACTCTTACTTGAAACTGTTCAGTTCCATTTAGCAATTGCAGTCATGCATTACAAAGTTTATTCCGAAAAATCTGATTCTATTTCATGTGGCATTGCTTTTTCTGATTATTCTGAAAAACTTGCCCTGACTCCACCCCACACCCTCTTTTCCTGACATTTCCTATTTCCACCTCTGTTTCAACTGAATTTTTGAAGGCAATTCCACCCAATGCTTCTTTAAAAAATTTAAGTGGAAAAATGCCAATGCTTCTGACTTTTTTAGACCATATTGCACTTCCACTAATAAAATTTGTTTACTTACAGCCTTGTGCCACCAGTTTGCTTGCATGGCCCACTCACAGGATCATTCAAGGAAAACGGGGGCGGGGGCGGGGGTGGAGTAGGCCTTAGCAGGAGGCTATAAAACCTTAGGAAAGGGCTATCATCTTTATTTTTGTACTGGTAAGTCTACAACTATCAAATAGGCCCTGCAGGGTACACCCAGGAGAGCAGAAAACTATCCAGGGGCATGGTGGCTAATGGATTCCTTAGAGTTACCTCCATAGGAAGGTAAGTAATATTATTTAATTATGCTTTATGTGTAGTTAGAATGTTGCTTAGCTTTTTCTATATAAAGCACATGCTAGTTCAGTTATACAGGTACTGTTACATCATCTTCTTTTTGAGATACTAGAACACCTTGAATTGGATTCCGGTAACCATTTCACTGCTCAGGCACATACTACGCGGGTGACGCCCTTATCATTTCATGCCCCATCCCATCCTCAGTCCTCCAGTCAAGTAGAAAGCATCACTGGTACCATAAAACCTTTGGCCAAAAGGGACACAGGCCACAAGATGGAAATGACCAAACGCACTGTCAATGGTTCTGATGCAAATGCAAGCACAAACCTCAGGTAAGAGCAAACGTTTCTTCTTTTCAGCTAATACGTGGAAGGAAAATGATATTATTTGTACCAGAAACTTTGTCCCATTTTAATCAGCATCGAGTAACATGCCTGAGGAACCATGCAATACATACCAGACCAGTGTCTGAGCATATGTGAAGGCCCAGAGGCAAAAGAACAGCCCTGCACAGAATTGAGAAGGGCTATTTCCAAGCTTGGGCACCAGCTATGCTGCGGTCTGAGTGAAAGAGAGGCCCTCGTGAATGCATACACCACACAGGAAGAAAGAATGGAGATGGAGCCGAGCAAACGCTGGAAACCTGAAACTCAGGTTAACATAGGAACAAGCTTGCCTGACTTAAGCAGATGAAATTACTAGGAAACCAAGCTAGGCCTCGCTTGTGTTCGTTTGTTGAATGATTCAGACTGTCAAAGCAGCCATTAGAATAATACATGACCTCCAATCAAGAATTTAAAAAATGTACATCAATTAAACTTAGCAAGCAGACTGGCCTTAACTAACTCCTCCAAAAATAGCATGCTCGGTGGTCACAACACAGACTGTTGTGGGGAGAGAAAAACATAGAAACATAGAAACAGGGCGGGTCAGAAGGGGTCTCCCGGGCCATCTAGTCTGACCTCCGGCACCAGCCGGCTCCACTCACGACATGACCACCATATGCATGTCCGAAAGCCAAGCCAAAAGTGGGTACACTGTGCCCTGAAAGAACGCACAGCTGGCCAGCACAATTAAAGCTCCACACTACCTTACTGCATTGCAGTCTGTCCCCTGGACAGTTTGGGGTTCTCTCCCTTTTATTTAAAACATTTTAAGCAAGGCTTTCCTCTTAGGAGGAAAGGTCTGTCCAGCGCCATTACACCAGAGTAACCATTCACCAGTCTTCCAGAATTCACATATGTTAGCTCTTCCCCATTTGAATTTATTTATCAATCAATCAGTCAGTCAATCAAAAGCTTTTCTATACCATTCTTCACTGAGTCCCAGGATAGTAATACATTCAAATAAAAGCATGGTATCTGCCATCAATTGACAACAAATACAACCCAGCTTTAAAACTACTGCAACACTTAAAATATCGGGCAAATAAAAAGGTTTGTGACAGTTGAGCAGCTGTTTCATCCTACACCCCCTTTGCAGGTCCACCTACATTCACCAGAAAGCTGCCTAAAGCAAGTTTGTTCATCTTTCTACTGTCAACCCCCAATTTTCCATGAGGAAGAATCCAAAGGCAGCTTCCACATAAAAGTAATAAACTACTGTGATTCTGCTGCCTGGTTATTGAGAGTATAACTTGTCGTATGGTTTGCCTTAAACCAAAGCTTGATGACAGTCTGGAATTTAACGAAAGACAGCTAATGTTCCCCAATGGACCAGAATGGCTGGCAGATGTCTCTTTATAGGAGCTCCCTGTGAGAAGATCAGTTTCTTGTTGCAAAGTTCTATGGAATGTTTTGGATGAAAAAGTCACCAGAGTTTGGAGGAAATGATGTAAATGTAAGGAACAAGTGGAAGTTTTGGTGCAGCACAGGGAGAAAGAAATTAAAAAAAAAAAGAACTGCAGCTGTTTCTCAGGAGATCTGCTGCCAGGTAGAGATGTTCATGTTACCTGCCTCCATCTACTAATTGACTTTGCAAACAACCGCTTATTACAGAGTCAGCAGAAGCTCGATCCAGAGCTTCTCCTTGCTTGCAAAAGAGAGTGTGTGTAAGAGAAGGCATCTCGCTGGCACATGTTCCATTATAAGATGACCACCACTATAACCATCATTGCAAGGTAAGAGCCAAATAAGAAAAGATCAGCAGGAAAGCTGCAAGATGTGATGAGAACACAGGACGGATGACTTGGCCAAGGAAGAGAACAAATCAGGGGCACATGACCAACACACATGAATATTTGAAACACTGCTTTTTCAAAGTGAACCTTATGAAAGATGATCCACAGTAGCAAACAGCAGGATGAAACTTAAGACACAGAAGAGAAGCAGCAATAATACAAAGAAATACAAACAATTCCAGGCAGGATCCAAATTAGGGGATGCATTGCTGTGGCACTGCCACGCTCAAGGTGACCACCTACAGCCGCCATATCCCTTCCAAGAAACCATTTCCAAGACTCCTGAGGTAAAATCAACCCATCTCACCTTGTTTCAGAGCCCCAAACCATGAGAATTAGCTACCAATAATGTTCACAAAAGTTTAATTTTCATAAGAAAAACGAAATAACATACAAATAATAAAGAAAATATATGTGCATAGTAAAGAAAAAAGAACCAAGGGATGTTACAGAAATATAGCATATAATCCCAAGATCTGCTCACAAGGAAGCAAAAGTTTCTTTCTCCTCTAGCTACAATTAACTCAATCAATTCTCACTTGAAGTCCAACAAAAGGGTAAACTAATTTAAAACAAACTGGAGAAAAAAGCGGGGGCCCTGCCTTTGACTACCACACAGAGGAAGGGGCAGGCTCCTGCCAAAACGCTTAGCTCGGAATCTCTTTTTCTGACCACAGGCCCCACACAGACACACAACCAATGTGTCTGATGCACAGAGACAACAAAGAAGGAGGATACTTTAACAGATTCTGTGTTCCTAAACATTTTTTAAATTGCTCATAAGTTTTCCATTTTTCATTGAATTGGTGGAGGACGGGGGATGGTGGAGGACAGGACGGCCTGGAAGAATGTTGTCCATGGGGTCCCGATGGGTCGGATGTGACTTTGCGACTAACAACAACAAGCATAGCCTTTGGAAGAGTTTCTGGTAAAATACTCAGTAACATATTCTTAGCATTCATAGGAAAATTAATTTTGATATTTTTCTGCATTTCCACATGTATCTGCTTCCATTTTTAAAAATCTTATCGTATGCCCACTCCATATGGTAAACAGGCCCCTCTATTTCCTTATATTTCCATCATTTTCCATTACAATTCTTATCCATTTCTGTACCTCTTTCAGAGTAATATACCACTGAAAATATGTCTTATACCAATTTTCTCTCAATGCTTGGCTGGCAGTAAATTTTATTTCCTTCATCCACAGGGCTTCCCATTGAAGGGGCGGGATTTCTTCTTCAAGGTTATGCATCCAGCTTATCATACATGTTTTTACTTGTTGAGTTTCAATTTGTCGCAGTTGCTTGTCCTAACAGATAGTCTTTCTGATGTTTAATTGTCTTTTCAAAATCTATCAGGTCTCTTACTGGATCTTTTTCTCTTTCTTTTTCAAATTGAAAACTTGAAATGAGTTGATCATAAAGAAGCCATTGTATTTTTTGCTTCATCTTTTAATTCTTGCCAATGTTTGATTCGTCCTTGTTCATCAGTCATGTCTCCATATATTATAGGATCATTATTTACCGTAAGTATTTGCCATGGCATGCTTCCACTATAGACATCTTTTGCCCCAGTGTGTATTATTTTACACTGCCTTACTATGAGCTGCATTTGCCATTGTGATGCCCATTCTCCCAGTATGGAGAGATCTTCTGGAACAACACCTCGCAATCCTTTTTGGTTCTAACAACCCTCAACAGTTTGGTGCAATTGAGAAACAGTTTGCTACTCACTCCTAATTTCATACTATGTATGAATAAGTTGAAAAGTATTGGCCCCGTTCCACTTTTGTATGTGCACTGAGCCTTTGACACAACATAGTCACAGCCTAAACATCAGAAATAAAAAGTTAGCAATCTAATTAAAGGCATACGACATGTATTAACTGGTGCTTTTTAGTACACAATTCATTCAAGTGCATATGCTCAAGGGAAATACCAAGCCAGGACTGAGCACTGCACACAGCTTGCTATTTCTCAGGTTGGTTTACCCGCTCAACAGACAATCTTTAAAGAACTGCCACAGGGCAGCAGATACATACGTGACAGAAATCCTTGGTTTACATGTTATCTCAACTATATACTTTCTTGATTGCCCCTGCAAGTCACCATCATCCACAGACCATCTGCTACTCGACTAAGTTGCCTGTTGTACAAATCACCCAATTCATGTAGCTCTTGCAACAAATGCACTTTTTGAACACTTAATATATTTGTAATTAAGATAATGTTAACCCCCATCAAGAATAAATTGAAAGTTCCAAACTGGAGCAAGAGGAAAAAACCATGACCTGCAATAAGATTTTAATCCACATGAAGCAACACCATCTCTGCCAGTGTTTAGGCTGAATAGCTCCGTATGGTATGTGTAATAGAGCTATATATACACCCACGCAAGCCTTGATGTAGAAAGTCTTTGACATTTTGCCTTGGAGACACCACTGGATTACTCTCATTTTATTATATCACATTAGTTCACACACAACCTCTTACTAGAACCTCTTAGAATTCCATTTCTGACATCACAGCAGACAACAGATTGGTACGCTTTATAATCGAGAGACAGAAGGTACTTCATTCAGACTTTAAGCAGACCAACCTCAGCCTATTCGCCAAGAATAAAGCAAGTCATCTCGAACTGCATACTCAAAGGGACACACGTCCCATAACAAATGATCTGTCATACAAAAGCTTTCAGAGCATCAATGCCAAGGCAAGCCAGAACTCCACCTTTCTCCAGCTTCACAGCTTACCCTCCATGGTCATTAAGCACGTTATCACCTATCAGCAGGTTTGACCAGTGAAGTGGCAAAACGCTGGAATCTAAACTGACCCCCACCCCAAAAAAAGGAAAAGAAAAGAAATAGTAAGAGTTTTCACACTTAGCCAAATCGGTTCTAGCGAGGATCTGTCAGGAGGACAAGGAATTAGACACGCATCATTCCCAGGAATATCTGCCTGGAACTTATTCTTCTTTCTTTTAGGCACCAGGTTTTGTTTAAACAAGTTTATGGTTAACTTAATAATTTAAGATTTTTATATTTTGTTATGGATTGTTCACAATTTAATTTTGGTTAATTTATTGGTTGTGTTTATTGGTGTGCGTGAGTATATTTTATTATGAGGTGTTTCTATTATTTTATTGTTTTACCATTTTATCTGATTAATAACTGATTTATTGTAACTTATGTATGTTTTTATGCTGGTCTAGCACTGTAAGCTGCCCAGAGAACCTTCAGGTTATCGGGTGGCATAAAAAGGGAACTAACCAACCAATCATTCATTACTACAGCCTTCCCCAACCTAGTTCTCCAATTCCCATCTGCCCCAGCCAGCAGTCAAGAATACCAGGTACAAAATACCTAGATTGCACCAGGTAGGGGAGGCTGCATTAACATTCCAACTAGACACAGAAATTTGATGTTCTGCTTAACGTTTGCTCCCAGCTGCAATTTAGACAACTACTGCCCCGTTCTACTCTAAAGTAGAAAATATAGGGACAGGCCCATAGTCAGAAGTGTGAATTTCCCACTATGTTTCATCCTCCCTTTCCTCAGAGAAGCTCAGGATAACCTATTTTATCCTCACAACACCCCTGTATGGTAGATCAGGCAGAAAAGGGACTAGCCAAAGGTTACCCAGGGAGCTATGCCTGAGTGGGAATTTGAACTGCCATCTTCACAGATGTAGCTTAATACTCAAACCCACCCTTGCCAAACCTGGTCTCCCCAAGATGGGTTGGATGGCAGTTCCGGTCACCTGCTGTACAGTGCACCAGGTGTTCATATGCAAGATGCCAGCTGGATCCATCTCTGGCATTGTGAATTAGCCCGCAGTAGCTTGCTGCCATGTGCAAACTAGGCCAGTGCCTGAGCTAGACAAACGGCAGGTGAACAAGCAGCTTGCAATGGTTAGGGGACTCCTGCCAGGCCGCGGGGCCCTTGGCAGTGCCTGACCATGGCTGCTCTTCAAGCTTGCTCTTTTAAGAATGTGCTAGCTAGCAGAAATTCTGTGGATGCAACAGCAAAAACCCAAGGATGAACAACCTGGTAAGTGCATGCAAACACAAGCCCCTTAAAACACACACACAACATGCTTGAGTAACTGCCTGTGGTTTTCTCCTTTATATTACACAAAACAATCTCTTCCTCTTCACCCAGTTGGTGGACAAGGACACATCAGCCCAAACTCTGAACAAATAACTTGAAAATGTCTTTGGATTTGGGGTCCAGGGCTAAGTGGCACCTTTGGCCTGCAGGGCTTCTACCTTTATCTCACCTCAATACTCATGTGTTGGAACCCACACTCACAACACCACCTCCTCGAAAAAGCAGAATTAAAATACCATCGGAGAGGCAACAACGGAGGTTCAAGGGAGAAATGCATGTGCTAATACAATCTTTAGGATGGACAGCAGAGTTCTGTCCCAAGAGAGCAGCGACCAATTGGCACCCCAGAGCAAACAGAAGGCCAGGCCTGATGGTTAAAAAGCAAACCTCCTGCTGGATTAAGAAAAGCCAAATTGCCACACCTGCAGGAGATCCGAGCTAGAACTGGTACAGACCTAAATTCACCAACTGCACTACCTCCAGGTTTTCAACTGTCTCAGTTGGCCTAAGCACCAGTCAGACGACCAGCTTTGGCGCAAGCAGCAAATTTTGGTCAGGCCCAAGCTCGCACACAAGGGAACATGTGTTCCATAGAGATAGTGCTGACAAGGGAAGCAGACAACAATCATGAGTAAAAGAAGGTATCAACTTTGACCTGATGCTATTTGGAGTAGGTGGCATCACTGTTACATATATTCACTCCCACCCACCCACCCACCCAACCCAGGGTTCAGATGACTCCTACAAGAGCTTGTGACATTGAAATATATTAAGGACTTATTCAAGTTTAGGTCCAGTTTATACCTGCAATAAACAAGTACCAACAATAAAATCTTTTCCTGAGCTGCGTACTAATTCACCCTGCAGGTGAACTGTGGTATCTAAATATTTTTTTCTCATCCAACCATGAGAGCCCCGAATTCCTCTCAAGTGAAGAGCTCGCAGATCAGAATGAAAAGCTTGTCATAGCCCAACATGTCAGCTTTGTAGAAGTATATGAACCTTTCTAGAAGCATCACCAAAACAAGCTAATAATCACCTTTAGTATGAACCATGACTGTACAAAATGCCTTGCTGCTAAAATAAATTCAGTCTAAGCACAGCTTAGGCCCTACCTTTAGGCTAATATAAACTAAGCCTAAGCAGGGCTGGCCCTACCTTTAGATGGACGCATCTAGCAGGGGTATTACTTGAAGGCAGCAAGCAAATGGTGAGTTATTTGGTTCATTATTTCTGTATTGTTACTCTGTATTTACAGAGTGGCCTATCAGGTGTCAAAATTACTTGGACAGTTGCTGGTAATAGGTATCTTGGTCTGAGGAAGGGAGAACCATTTATGATTGCCCTCTAGTCAGCCAATCTCTCAGGCCAACACTGTTCTGGGGAACCATGCTCAGCAATCTCTGTAGGCCCAAATAAAAATGAGTAAGACTGCACCCCCAATCAAAGCAGAATGCACTTAATAACCAAGATATCAGCAGATCTCCCAAGCCGAAGCAAAAGCATCAACACTGGAGAAGCGCACAGAAAATCACTCCATGAGAAGTGAAGTTATGCTTTCATTCAGTTGTACAATATACAAATGTGTGCACACATCTATCTATATATGAATGAATGAAAACACAAAGGAACAATTCATTGTAGCAGGCAACGGCAAGATCCTCTACAAGGCCAAACAAGCCCACCAACCTCAGTGCAACTGACTACAATCACAAGAAGTCAATATTACCTGTTCTGCTCCATACACCGTGGCAAACTGGACAAACTCCTCTATTCGGACAAACCCATCCCCATCACGGTCCAGGGCATCAAAGACGGCTCGGAGACGGGGAGCATCTTCTGGAGAACTGGGCATTTCCTCCTCTGCACCTTCAGCCTGCCCAAACTCAAGCTGCGGGCCAAGATGACCGGAGGAATGGAGGGCAGGAAACAGGTCCACTCCTGTGCCAATCTGGGAGCCGAGGGCCAGGTCCAAAGGGCTTCCCGGGCAGATCTGGGACTCACATTCATCCATCTCTTTAGTCCAAGGAGCCCTTAGGATTAGTCTGCCTAAGGGCCCCTCTTCGTAAGAAGCAGCAGTATCCAAGATCAAGTCCCTCTCCTCTGGTCGGGTCTCCTGAGTTTGGGGGAAGCCCTCTCCTTGGGTCAGTGCTTCCGGACTTTCCACTACAACCAGTTGTAAATCCTGAGGGGCCCGGCCCGAAGAGAGCTCCTCTCCCCCTAGCTCTGCCCTCTGCCGCCGCAGCTCCAAAGCCAAGGCGTCCGGCGCCGGGCCCAACCTCAGATCCAAACCTTCCCCGGAGCAATCTTGGTGATCACCCACACCTGAATCGGCACTCCTTTCCCTGATTGGCCCGTCGCCCTCGGGCTCCCGATCCGCCAGCGGCTGGTCCAGGCGGTACAAATACTCCACGGCAGGGCCCTCGGGGAACAGGGCTGGGTGGCCCCGGCCCATCTCCGCCAGCTTCATCCCGGTCAGGACGTGTTCTAGGGCGAAGGGCGGCTTGTCGCCCGCTCCCGGCAAGATCAGGGCGGCGCTTCCTGCGGGGGTTTCGCGGGACAGCAGCACGAGATCCGGGCTGGCCAAGGGCCCTCTGTGGGGCTCCAAGAGCAGGTATTTCCCATGGAAGTGCCCCAGCTCCAGCGGCTCTCGATCCGGTCTGGTCCCTGGATCGGAAAGAGTCCTGAACAAATCCGGCTCCATTTTCATCAGAGATGAATTCTGGAGGAGCGGGGGGCTGTTCCTGTTTGCCTTCTTTCCTCAAGTAGCAAAAGGAAGCGGGCACAGGAGCGCGAGGCCAGAAGGAAGGCAGGGACCCGCTTGCGCGTCGCGGTCACGCTGCCGCCGTCCTTTCAGGCGCGCCGCCGCCGCCTCTCTCGCACACCGGAGCGGCGCCGCGATGCCTCCGCCTCGCCTCCATCACTTCCACAACCTTCGCATCTTCCCTCCTGGAGCGGGGGAGGCGCCCCGCTCCCGGCGCGTTGGGGAGGGGTGCGGGCGGGCGGGCAAGAAAAGGAGCGAGTCGATCCCTTAGATCACGTAGGGGGGAAGGATTCCGGGGGGAGAGAAAGCGCGCGAGGGGGAGGGATGGAAGCGTGCGTGCGGTGCAGCCGAGATCCAAGCACGCAGGCACGCACAAACCCGGATTTTTCCGCGGCAAGACCAGGGCAGAAACGCTGCTTTTTGGAAAGACGGGCCCTCGCGGCTCCAGCTGGCATCCAAGGCGGCTCGAAGAGGTTCCGGAGCCAAGCAACGGCAGTAGGAAAGAGAACGCCCCCTCTTGCGCCTCCGCTTCTTCCTCCTCCTCCTCTCGAGTTGCCTACCCAGCGGGCTCCTACCGTGGCAGCGCTCGGCTCCCCTTGCGGCAGAGGCGCATGGCGAGTGCTTAGCTCCGGCTTCCTGCAAACCGGCAGGCGGCGAGGGTGGGGGGCGGGCGGCGAGCAGGGCTCCGTCGTCTCTGTCTGGCCGGCGGCTTCCAGGCAAGCTCCGCCCGATCGGTGGTGTGGGGAGGCGGAGGCTGTCTTTGTATGTGCGGCTCCCCCCCCCCCGATCGGGCTGCACCCGTTGCTTGCCAGGCGCGCGAGGCGAGAGGGGCGCGCGGCTTTGCGCCAAGGCGTCGGCGCGGATTGAGTCGGAAGAGCCCCATCGAAAGCAATCGGACGGTGGGTGGGCCCGGTTGATTTCAGCTGGGCTACTTCTTAAGCCTGACCAAATCCAGATCCGGCCCGACGTAATTACAGAAAGAACCAGATCAAGTTTTCCGTTGCCAGGGGGTAGCTGACTCAGGAATGGAAAGCACTCGTCTCCAGCGTTCAGGAGCGTACTGGAGGAGGTCTGAAGGGTGGATTTAAACCCAGTTCTCTCTGGCCTTAGATCTGCATTTATTTACTCAGACCAGCTTGTTTAATTGAGTATAGGTACTGGTTAAGACAAAGACTTTTTTTTTTCCTTAACCTGTATAGGATTGTGCTCTGTGAATTAGCCCCTCCGAGAATATTTTTTGTCGGACGACCTGCATTAAAAATAGTTGAAAGAAAAAATTTTCTACTCTTCATAACATGCTGTCTGCAAGACACCCCTGGGAATTTCTAGAGTCCAGTGCTGCCGGTGGAGACAGCTCTTTCCAGATTCCCCGCTTGCACTGATGCAGCAACACCATTTTAAGCCCTTAGCCTGATAGTCTTCAAAGACAATCCATGTGGACCAAAGAATGCTGGGAGCCCTACGACTTTTTCCCCTGGCTAATCATGCATAGCAATGCACCCTTACAGTGCCCATGAGCTGTGGAGCACACAGCTAATATTTCATTTTCCTGTCCTACCATCATCCATGCTTTACAAATTCTTACAGGAACAGAGGAAGCCTCAAACTGAATGGCTGCACCATACACTCAAGGGTTCAGTGTGGGTTATTGCAACACAATACAGACCCAGCTGCAGTACCAAACCATGAAGCGGACCCATAGTTTGTCGTTGGGCTGTAAGGCTCTCTGGGCAGTTAGCAAAAGTTAAAAATCAACGAACATTAAAAAGGCACCCAATAAGTTAAAGGAATAAAACCATAACAGCAGTTACTATGTTTCAGAAGAAGTTTATATGTTTATAGAAGCAGAGCAGCAGTGCGGTGTTTTCTTTCAGTGCTATTGTTCAGTGTAATGTGAAGCCTTTTACTGTTGTGTTTTGGTTTGTTTTATAACTAGGACCTGTATATTATCTCTCCCATTATGATCAGTTAAAATGTCTTTGTCATTTAGGATACAATCATTATGCATGTTTAGAGACAACTCCCAGGATATCCCAGCCAATTATCCTGGAGCGGCTATGCTGCTTGGGGCAGGAGTGTAGCACTTTTTTCTGTCTAAACAGGTTGCAGTGTTTAAAACACAGTACACTTGGCTTCCCTAAAATTATTTCCAAAAACTGTAAAATTAGACCAGAGATGCAACATTTCTAGAAACTGAATGTACCAGTGTCTGTGTGGCCAAGACTTTTCAACCCTGTATGTATGCTTCAGATTTATGGTGGACAGTGTATAAAAGTTTTAAATAAATAAATGAAATAAATATTCCCTTTATTAATGTTATTGATCTGATGTATCTTTTAGCGAGAGAGAAGTAGGGATGCTCCAAGCGATGCTGTTTCGCAACATGTGACTTGAATCTCTTTATGTGCATTCTTGACTCTTTGGGTTTTGTCCTGTAGAGCCCACTGTTCCAGTACTTTGTTCTGTTCAGATGCTGGGGCAGTCCACGAACGTGAGCATTTTACAGATACGTGAGGGAAACACTGTAGTTTA
The DNA here is from genome assembly GCF_004798865.1 of Varanus komodoensis. NCBI lineage: Eukaryota > Metazoa > Chordata > Lepidosauria > Squamata > Varanidae > Varanus > Varanus komodoensis. The sequence goes on from NW_025335684.1 coordinate 13,872,254, forward strand.
CCTGCCACTCCCACCACATGCAAAGGACCACGTGGGGGTTTGAAAATGAAAGTAGGATAGCCCACAACTTTGACCCATAGAACTCTTGACCAGAGAATGAATCGGGTTCCCACAAAGGCCATGCTGCTTCAACCATAACATGGTAAATCACGGAGACCGAAACACGCCTACCAAACTAAAAGACACTGGTTCCTATGGTGCAGGGATGTGATTGCCCCCCGCTGACGACTCTTCAGAATGAAAAATGATGATGCTAAGGGGAGTTTACAAAGGAGAACTTACGGCCATTCTTTCAATACTAGCTTGATATTGCAGAGGGATATGATCTGATGCATATTTAGACAGGAGAAGCTCTACCTCTTTCAATGTTGGAAGAATCATCAAATAAGCAGAGTGGGAAGGGGCCGGGGGACCATTCGGTCCAAACCCCTGCTCCATACAGGACTCCAGATTAAACCATCCCTCTCAGATGGATGTCCAGCTGCACCTTGGATGCCTCTGGTGTGGGAGAACCACCACCTCTCTTGATCCTTAGTTCCATTGCAGTCAGAACTCCCCCCCCGCCCCCCCGAGCCATTCCTCACGTAAAAAACAGAGGCTACTCACTGGTCTGCCATGCTTCTGGCACTTCCCACTTCTAGGAGGATTCAGCAGCTTCAGGGACTACTACTACTACTACTACTACTACTACTACTATTATTATTATTATTATTATTATTATACTTAAGCCAAGGGTGGCCTCCTACGCACGTTTCGACAGAGAAAAGGCTTACATGCTTTATCTGTAAATTATGTTTGTGATACTAAGTTTAAGTGTTTTTCATGTGAAATGTTTTAATTTCAATAACAATTTTATGAGAAGACCATTATATATCATACATTTATGTTCTTTAAAAAGTGACTTTAGGAGCAGTAAAAATTACACAGAGGCAAGCATATGTTTCTGCTTCCCTCCCCCCATTTTTTTTCCTTCCCCCCAAAAAAGACCTTTGCAGGCAGCCTGAGCCACCACCTCAATTCTCCATAATGTTCCTGACATCAGGAAATTGTGGGAATTTTAATGGTGGCTGGATCTATGGCTTGGGGTGTGGAGTGGGGGAAACCACGAGGCAGTTGCTGCTGTGGCAGCCGGCCCTACCAGGGCCCAGGGCCCATGCCAGCGGCCCAGCGATGCAAAGCGCAACGGCAATATCCTCCACACTGCCACTGCAACATGCAGCAATGCTCACTGAGTGGTGTATCTCTGCACACAGTGCAGAAGACACACGGCTGGCCTGTAACCTGTTTCCTGGAGCAAAGGACCATTACATGGGGCATTACATCACAGACGCTGACGTTGTGGACTGGGCCAAAACTGCCAGCCTCTTTTAGCTTATAGCTCTTGCTGCCAGAAAGAGAGGGACTCAACTTGTCAGAAAGGGGGAGACTGCACAAAGGCAGGGGAACCCCCATACAGTCACTTCTGGGGGTGGGGCGTGTGTGCGCTCACGGGAACCCAGATTAACACCAGATTATTTATGTAAGCTGTCCCGAGGCGTTCAGCGATGGGATGGCATATAAAAACTCCAAATAAATATATAAATAAAATCCAGATAAGCTGAATTCCACCCTCAGGCCAAACCTGTATCCCTCCATTGCATGAACTGGTCAGACTGGCAGTTGGATTGTGGCATAACTGAGGCAGCAGGCCTGCATAGGGGACACACAACTCTGTCCTCCAACATCTTGTCCCCACCCTCAGCTGCCCCCAGCATCTGCCAGCTGCCGCACTCTGCCTCATAGTACGGTCAGCCTTGAGAAGGTGCAATAAACGTTACAGCAAAGATCGGGAAAACTGGGTGCCGTTGTGAAGCAACATCTTCTACTCACAGTTACACTTCAACTGGTCCTCAGTCCACATCCTATGGCAAAACTGGTGCAGTGACCATATAAACAGCCTGGATGTGAGCCAGATTCCTTACGCAATCATTTCAACATGCACCCCATTTGGTGCTCAATCGGTAAAAACCTAAAATGCTGTCTAGTTCTACTTGGAAATGTCAGGGATTGGATATGGGACCTTCTGCATGTATAGGAGGTTCTCTAGCACTTGAAAATAAAGGATTCAAGTCCTCATGAAGCTAAGTGAAAGGCTGCTTTAAATAGTGATACAGGGAACTGTCTCTGTCATACCAGAGTTGGGAACAGCGTTCTACAGTGGCACCAACACTTAGAAGGAAAAGCCTGTCGGAATAAGCAAACATGCCTTCATTCACGACAGTAAGACAGGGGAGGGCCTCCACGCATCTCACAGGGCAGAGTGTTCTCCGGCACTGATGCCGCCACTAAGAAGACCCTATTTCATGTCCCTCCCAAGACTTCCTTTTGTTCGACCACCTGCTTAGATTATGCACCAGCTTTTTATCTGTGCCTTCACAGCAAATGAATGCATTCAGCATAAACAAGCAACTCCTAGTCAATTAAGGAGGTTAGCTAAAACAAATCAACTGCCTGAACCACTATTCATCTGAAAGAAGGACCTGTGAACCACAGCATTTATTGCCTTCCTGGCTCCACTGGCGCAGCAGCAGCTTGAGGGATGACATCACACCAACAAGTCATTCTCCAAACAGTCTTGATGCACATGTTCCTGGAGAGGCTTGACTTAAAGGGCCAGCCACTTGCTTTTCAAACCCATTAGTCTGACAGACTCGATGTGTCTTGGCTAGCATTTTCACATAGCTTAGATTGGGAATTCCCTTCTGCAACTTCCCTTTTTTAAAACTAATCATTGCAGACAGCATGAATTTTGACTTTTTGGGTAGTATGAACCATTCACTCATGCTTAACTTCAGCCCCATTCATTTTATTGGATCTGCCTTATACAGGACTAATATATAATACTTGTCCATTTGCAGGAACTGACCTGATCTTCTCAATGGTGCAACCTGAACCCAAAACAGCATTCTAAGATCGCTTCACCCCTGGAGAGCCACAGTCAAGCCAAACTCTCCGGTGCCACCTAGTCATATTCCACAGTCCTCCAGCTCAGCAGTTTTTTTCCAAAAGAATTTGGTAGGTCACCACCTAGATTAGGGGTGTTAAACCTCAGGTCCTTGCTTGGGCTGTGTTAAGCCCCCTGAGGCTCCCCAGATAGCCACACCCCTTCCTCTGGCCACACCCCTTCCTCTGGCCCCACCTCTTTTGCCCAACCACTGATTGTTCCACTGTTTCCTGGCCTGTTTGCAGTTGCTTTTTTCCTCAATCTGAAAGGTTGAAATGCCTCTTCTATCTAGTGGCAGTGAGAATTTTAAGTTTAATTTTAAGTTTGAATTTTAAGCATGCTAGGATTTGGGGGCATTTTACCCCACCCCCTCACTGGAATGCCCCCCTCCACCACTTTTCCAGTGCTGAATGTTGTCTTTGGGTGAACCACTAGGAAGTTAGAATCATAGAGTCATAAAATGGTAGAGTTGGAGGGGGCCAAGGAGGCCATCAGGTCCAACCCCCTGCTGTTGCAGGGCACCCAGTCACACCATCCCACTCAGATGCCTATCCAGTTTGCCTTGAATGTCTTTAGTGTGGGGGAGCCCATGACCTCTCCAGGCAACTGGTTCCACTGCCTTGTTGCTCTGACAGTGAGGAAGCTCTTCCTGATGTCCAGCCTGAATCTGGGTTGTTGTAACTTGACTTGATTAGTCCATGTCCTACGCACTGGTATCAGCGAGATCTTGAACTTCCTTTGACAGCTTTTGAGGTACTTACAGAGGGATATCATGTCCCCCCTCAGTCTTCTCAAGGCTGATCATGCCCAGTTCCCTCAGTCTCTCCTCATAGGGCAGCATTTCAAAGCCTGGGTCATTTTTGTTGGCCTCCTCTGGACCCTTTCTAATTTACCTGCATCTTTCTTAAATCTGGATGCCCAGAACTGGACACAGTATTCCAGGTGAGGTCTGACAAGTTCCAGCACTGGAAGCATTTGCTAGGGGAGGGTTTTATCACCTCATTTCATCTGAGACATGCTTGGGCCCTAGAAGTTGTTTTCAATGTCATTTTGGATACAGGATGAGCTGAGCTTTTGAGGGTGCCTTCTCCCTGCCACCCCCAAATGCAAGACAACCTGCTTCAGAAGTCTCTGAGAGTAGCACAGAGGAGAGGCTACTTAACTCCTTTACTCCATGTGATGAATCATTTCCTGGGTCTATATTCTCCCTCTCATTTAAGCAAAGGAACGTTGTAGTTGTATTTTCTGCAAGCATTTGAACCACAGAGGCAGGGAGTATGGGTCAAGCGAGCCTTTGAGGCGGAAATCAGGGCCACAAATGAACAGAATCGCCGTAAGAGTTCATTCCTTTCCACAGGGCCTGCACCGGAGAGATACCCAGTGGGCCATATTTTCATGCCAGTAAGGGAGATGAAGCACCACTGGATTTTCTGCCTCTGGCATCTCATGGCATGGGTTAACCTAACTGCCTGTAAAGGTCATTTGTCTGTTTATTTCCCTTCTGCCACAACTATTTATTACATAACCTAACCCTTCCCCATTGATGGAGAAGAACAGAGGCTGTTATGTCTTCCCTTTAAAGCCTGCACTGGCTTCCTCCACTTTGGGCTGCGATGCCCCCCTTCTCGTCAAAGGGCCACACTGGGGCACCCAAGTCATCTCCAAAGGCACCAGCGTAACTTTTCAATCCTTGCACCATTCAAACAGATTTTTTTAAAAATAAAACTTCAAAAGATTCCAGAAGCAGCAGCTGCGGATCAGCCGCCCAGCAGGCCAGAAGAAAAAGCATGGCCTACAGGAAGAGGGGAAGAGAAGCAGCAAGGCTAAAGGCTAGGAGGTGGGGAGAAACAATGCGGTAAAAGCACTGTGGAAACAGCAAAGATTCAAGCAGAGAAAGAGCAAAGAGGGGAAGCTGTGTGTGGGTGGAAAAAGACTGAGTGTGCCAGGAAGCTACTCGTGCCATTTCTCCAACCTCTAGCTTTGCTGTTTCTCTCCCCTCTGCCACCTTTTGACTTGCCAGGCCCCAAGACCTCCTGCATGGGAGCCATTTTGTGCTGGCACACCCAGTATTTCTCAAATTCCCAAACATACCCACAGGGGCAAAAAGGTTGGACACCCCAGTTCTGGTCACTGACATTTAATACATACCATCAAGTCTAGTTCACAAAAACAAAGGAGAGTTGATAGATCTGGCCAAGGCTTCATGGGGCCCAGTATCCTAGCTCTTGCAGTGGCAAAGCAATGGCTTCTCAGAAGCTGAGATTCGGAAATGACATTCGTGAGTATCATGACATGAAATCTGGACATTCCAAAACACCATGGATAAAACAACCACCTCATTCTCCTTTCTGTCATTCACCCTTCCCTTTCCCAGTCTTGTGCTCTGAATGACTACAAGCCCCATTGTCCCCAGTCAGAATGGCTGAGTGTTCCTACTGTGTGAGGACGATGGTGCCCTCCAAGCTGGTTGAATTACAAGCTGAGGAAAGGCTGATCTGAGGTGAAAGGAAGACTCCACCTTCTCAGCTTCCGTGCCCTGCAGGGAGTGTGGGACTTGAACTGGACCTGTTCTGCATACAACTTACTCAATGGGACTGCTGAGGGCCAAAGATTTTCACACTCAAGAAATCCATGATTAGATTGTCAGTATTTCAGTGTTTCAATTACAAGTACCTGCAGCAATTTGGACTGGAGCAGTGGCACATGGAGGGGGATATTTAACCCTTTAATCCATGTGATGCATCATTTCCTGCACCTAAACTTCCCTTCTCATTTAAACAAAGGAATGCTATACTTGCATCCTGGAGCGCAGATCTATATTAATGAGGGGATTGGACTAGGTGACCTGCAAGGTTCCTTCACTACAGGGGAGCATAGCCTAGGGCAGTGATGGCGAACCTTTTCGAGACTGAGTGCCCAAACTCCAACCCAAAACCCACTTATTTATCGCAAAGTGCCAACGCAGCAATAAAACCTGAATGCTGAGGTTTTAGTTTAGAAAAAACAACTCACAGCCAGTCCAAACAAATCTCCCTCCCTCCCTCCCTCTCCCCCCCGCCCCCGGCAGCGCACTGACCAGCCATGCGAAAGCTCAGATGAGTCGTGGCTAATGAGTCACGGCTCATGATGCCATTGCCTGGAGCCACTACACCTTTCCAAGCATGCACATGGACGCTATGTGCGCTGTTATCCAATGCTCGGCTGCTGGGGTGATGCTCAGGTGACTTGGCTCGTGTGCCAACAGAGAGGGCTCTGTGTGCCCGCTGCGGCACGCGTGCCATAGGTTCGCCACCTCTGGCCTAGGGTGCATTCAGATCCACTAGGGAGGGCCTTTTGGTTATGCTGTCACCTAATGAACTCCAGCTTTGGGGAACTCGTAAGAGGGCCCTTCTCGGAGGAGCTCTCTGGCTTGGAGTGCTCTTCTGGGTCGAGGCACCTTGATAGCATTCACGGGACAGGATGCCTGGGTTCCGTAAGGAAAGACCCCTTTCACCTTGAACCTCACCAGTTTATTGAAAGATCACTCAGGACCCCTGCCATTACAACAGCATGCTACCAGGTAGTGGTTCCCACCACCAACTACAAAATCACAGCCTATGTACAGACATATTTATAACCTTCAAATCACATACAGAGTATTCGGTTTCCAGATAACGTTATTGCAATGGCATCTTGATGTCTTTAGGCATGACATAACATTCTAAACCAATCAGAAATACTGGTAACAATGCTATGGAATATATTACTGATTGCTTTGACATGTCAATTCAGTAGATTCCTTGCAGTTTGGATCAGCCTCTGTGTCTGCTTAAACATGCAAATATGTCTGAGGAACCATTCAGGAAAACTGGTTTGACAACTACACTGCCCCTGTTGAACTAGATGTTTTAAATGGGCCCATTCAAAAACAAATAGACACCTTTGTCTCCACTCTCTACAGCTGATGGGAATACTGGTATTTCCCCACTGATAGTGTTAGCTTACAGCAGCTTCTCAGTCCAACTAAGAATTCCATTTTCTTAAAATAACAGCAATGCTAAACAGTAACCTGGCTTGGAATTCTGCTGCTTTCTGAGAAAGGGGTATAGGTTTGCTTTTATAACACAAAGGCACACAAGCAACTTTTTCCTACCAGGATTCATCTCATTTTTCCCAACAACTGGAACCAATTTCACCAAGCCTTTCAACACAAAGTGAAATCAATCATTAGATACATGGATCTAATATTACAGGAAGATAGTTGACCAGTGATGTATATAAAATGTTTGATAGTGCCCAGTTGCTATACATTTCTATGTGGTCTGCTTCAGCAGAAACTTCATTATCTGTCCCACAATCATGATATAATGAAGGGCGGGATGGATGCACAGACAGATCCTCCCTAAAACTTACAAAGAGGTACAGTGCAGAAATGGCCCTCCACACACAAAGGGAATGTTTTGCTCAGAGGTGTCTGTCCCCAGAAGACCGCTAAGGACCAGAACACAAGGCTAGCGCTTCTCTGAGTAGACCCTAATGGACCCCTGCAGTTCAGGACTCCAAGCAGCCAAGCCCAATAATACGCCCGTCAAGGGCAAATGCTTCGAGAGGTTCTCCTGGCACTGTATCCCTCCATCCCACCTGGTTCCATGCAGATACAGCCTGCCTCTACCAGTGTGCAGGGCAAGTTGAGTGGGGTGATGTGAGCTGGCGTCCTGCAACAGCAGGGGGCTGGTCCCAATGGCCTTCGTGGCCCCTTCCAGCTCTGTCTTATGATTCTATGAAGCTTCACCCCGTGCTTGCAAAGAGCCAAACAGACTACACCGATTCTGAAGGCATGGCTTCATTTTCTTGTTCAATGGCCTCTCCCCTCACCAACTGGTTATTTTAAACATTTTGGAATCGTTAAAATAAATCCCGCTAAGCGACACTAAGATAAAAAAGAAAAGCTGTTTCTATCACTGAATCATACAGTGTCCCAGGGATAATACACCACCCCAAAAGGTGTCGTTAAGTTGTGGGAATAGTTATTGTGCCTTTATTTAGCTTGCAGCTAAAAAAAACCCCAAAACAAAAGTCAACATCTTGCTCAGGTCCAAATATGGGAAGTAAAATCTGTAGCTTGGAATAAATAGAAAGGGATGGATTAATTGCATAATATGTAGGCTTGGGAGGAAAATAGGCCTCTCAGCTCAGAGAACATGTGCAAGTGAGTATCAGTTGCCACTGAGATCTCACAGCTAGCAAGATTTGGGGCCAAACACATCCTGTTGCTGGACAGAACAACAAAGCTGAGGCTGCGAGCTAGGAAGGAAAAAGGAACTCAATGCTTTTCTTAACGTATTTTCCCTCATCAGTCCTGGCTGCTCTCAGCCCAAAAGGAAAGGAATGGAAATTATCTCTTTTTCCTATGGCGAAACAGTAGCTACATCAAGTATTTTGAGTGGGAAAACATCTGGAAGAGAAAGAGTTGGGTAGCAGTCTTTCCCCTTTCTTCCCTCCACCATTCCTCCAATTAACTTACAACCTCAGATTAGATTTGCAGTGCCAGGGTGTTCAGCTGTTCTTTTTTGCAGGGGACGGTCCTCTCTTTGAAGGGCTGCTAGGGAAGTGTTCTCTATTGAAACACTTCCTCCAATTCAGGGGATGTGAATTTCAGGCAGTCCGGGGACACATTTCCAGCCCCTGCACCCCTTCAGGGGCTGCACTCCTGCTGCTACAGGAAAAAGAGACCAAATTTCTGCAGCTAATTCCTGCAGAGAAGAGCAAGCTAAACTTGGCACTTCTGAATGGCTTTGTGGTTTGCTGCAAAAGTTTGGCAGCAAACTGTTGATTTTTATTTTATTTTTATTTATTTTTTGCAGGAGTTACAGGGGCAGCAGCTGGTGTGTGTGGGGGTTTCACTCAAAGACATTGAGTAGGAATGCATGTTGGACAACCGTTCAAATAGAGCAGAGGTGGGCAATTCCAGTTTAAGTAAGAAACCCTACAAAGTGTACCTGATCGGGCAGGGACAAGGGCTGCAGTTTTCCGCACTGTGGAAAGATTGCCTGTATTTCCGTTTGACTGAAACACTGACTGCATTTCTGTTTAAATGATATCAATTATTTCTAAATTTGTATCTGTAAAATGAGCATATACCAATTGTATGCAAGCTCCTGTCCTCTTTGATTCTCTTTTGGTGATGCATTTCCTCTTTGGGCGCCGATTCCTAAATGGCTCTGCCAGTGATTTAAAGCTCATCCCCATTTACTTGTACAAGCAACAACAGTACGAGACAGACAGTCCTTGTGTCCAGGTTTGCCACCTAAAGAATATGAAACAAAGGGAAAAGTGGAGGGGTGAGCCTAGTGCAAAGAGCAAAACTGGCACCAGTTCTTAAAATTACATGGCTGTTTTTATGGGAGAGCTGAGGAGCAGGGGAGCCAAGTGGAGCTGGTGTCTCAGTAGAGCCAACAGAATGGGCCCTGCTGTCCCAGATTTCCAGGACCTGGGAAGAAGCTCAGGTTGAGGACACTAATTTTTCTGCTGGGGGCTGCCTTGCCTCAGGATCAATCTGGGGGGGGGGGGAGGTGTCACATGCCTGTGGAGGGAGAGAGAACACCAAAAGCCTCTCTTCCTCCCTGCCTGTGAGCTGCTGGGTCAGGCAGGTTGCTCTTTCCAGATGCCTAAACTCATCAGCTGAAGGACTTGTGAAATAGGGCCACAGCACATGAGACCCTCAGCCAGATGTTGTCCTCCCCTATTAGAGGCTGTTTTCAGATTTTAAGAAAATTTCACCCTTCAAAAATAGCTATACCCGATGTATCATTTGATCTTGGGCTTGCCAAGAAGGCAAAGACGCATTTTTCTGACTGAATCGTTATGGCATTTCTAGTAGGGAAAGGCACATTATGTATAATCCAGCCTACCGCATGCTTGCCCCAAGCACTGCTGGCTCCAGGTTTCTGAGGACTCTCCTGCAAGATGCCCTCCAGGGCTACCTCCCTCACCAAGTCTACGTTCTCCCTGCCATTGTCGCAACCTGCTATTGCTTCTCCTCTTCATCATGGCTGCCATGTCTTTCTTCAACAGGGAGAGAACAAGGGGGCCACAGCCTCTGCTGCTGCTCCCTCTCACCGTTGTTTCCTGGGGCAGAAGAGGAGACAAATGAAGCTCCTTGCCATGGTGCAGAGGAAGGCCAGTCCCTGAGGGGTACCTGTCAGTGGCCCCTAAGGGCTCCTGGCAGATGCCCAATCAACTTTGTTGCCAGCCCCAGTCTTTCTTTTTTTAATATAAACTAGCAAAAACAATGCAATTAACAGTAATCATAGTTAAACATTACTGATTAACACAATTAAACAATACATTGATATCAGTGCTCCCTCCACCAGGACCAACAACTCAAGTAACTTAGTGTAAGATAATTTATTCATACAGGTTGCCCCACATCCCTTCCAGAACTGCACTGACTCTTGTGGAGGTTCACACCCCTTTCCTTTTATTAAAACATATTCAATAAAAGGTCTCCAAACACTTTCAAATTTGTTGTCATTTATCAAGCCTTTTTTCCATTTAATATCAAAAGCTGACTTGTCATTAATAGCTTTATTCCAAACTTCTTTATACCAGTCAACTATATGATATTCACCTTTTGTTTTCTAATTCCTTGCTATTATTAATCTTATTGCTGTTAATAAATTTATCATCAGTTCTTTAGGCCAGCCTGTCATAGTCAGAGTCTCTCTCTCTTGCACACTCAGAATTAACACAGTTTGAATATGCTCAAGAATACTTATCAGCTTTGAACTGTAGCAACCAGGTAACATCCAGCTGGAGAATGTCCCTTATAGGAAGTGTGCTGGTTAGCATAGTAGTTAGAAGTCTACAGTTTCTATTTCCAGCAGGAGCTGGAAAGTCTACAGTTCAAACTGCACCTCAGCCACAAACTCAGAATATCACCTTAGGCAAACTGTTCCGTCAGCCTCAGTCCTCCTGCTGCTCCCCAAAATTCTAGACTATGACACTGGCAATAGAGATCTATATTAAAAGGCTACTGCAAGAAGCATTAAGGTTTATTCATACACCTCTGTATCCCAGTAATAAAGAACTAAATAAGTAACACCAGAACTCCATAGGGTAAATATGACACAACCAAGAAACACCCACTTGGGTATCACAGGTTTTTTGGCAAAGATAAATTTTGCATCCTTTCCAATGGGAAGTCAAAAGAAACACACAACTCTGACCGCATCACTGTAGGACGCTGTTCCATAACTTTGGCACACTTGTGATCAGAAGCCTGGATTCTTGCTGGGTATTTTGCTTGCAACATCAATACGAGGGCTGAGCAACTTGTGGCCTTCAGATTGCTGGCCTATGATTCCCAGAATTCCTCATTCTCAGCTGTGCTGCTCAGGGCTGATGGGTGTTACAGGTTGGGGAGATAGAAAACGTGTGCAAGTGAACTTATAACAAGTGAGGCCTACAACACGTTGCAACCTGTACTGCTCCAGATCCAGGCAGCCATATTCCTTTTCTCGGATACCATTCCATTCCCCATTGCTCCACACATTGCCCAGTTCCATTCCCAGACTGTGTCTGTGGCCTGTTCAGTTACTGTGGTGCCCGTTCTGGGGTGACTCCTGCTTCCCAGATCATCTTCTCCTCTTAAGGGTTTTTTGTTTGGTTTGATATTACTGACATTGTCTTTCCACAGAACCACATCCTTCAAATGAAATTGAAAAAGGGTGGAAGTTTGAATTTCAATGAACAACACCAAATGAAGCTCGAATTAGACATTACTTGTTGGAAATACTTGTGTGCGCATGTAAAAAAACAAGAGGTTAACATTTTATAATCAAATCCTGTTATTTACCTGAAGTATTTGAAGCTGTTTTGTGGAGCTAATAATCTCACAAGGCAACACACAAATAGTGAGATATGGGTAAAATGAATACGGACACACCATAATGGTAAATGTCTCTGAGACTATCACTGGTTTAGCAAATCTATTAGTTCCATCTGAAAAAAGTTACTTGCATTTTCTGGTGCTACTTCAAATGTATTCTGAAACATTCTTATTTCTTTTCCATGCTTATGGCAATCAGTGAATACATACTGGAATTCCAGCTGCAAATAGGTTCAGTGCTTTGATATGCCTTTCCCCCATCCTTCCTGAATTTTAGTTCATCTAACATGAGAAGTTACTTTCACTAACTTGCTTCACAAAAACATTTACTTTTGCTTTGGAAGCTTTCGGTTCAGAATACATATCATGCACAAGCCTTCCTTTTCGCTGCAATTCAATGTGTTCAGATGCTCTGTGATATCAGTGAAGGAGGCCATATCAAAAATCCATCCAGGGTCAGCCCTTGGGCCTCGGGCTGGGGACTCCTGTTCTGGTTGAAGTTTTCAACTATTTTAATAATATTGGTGGTTTGGGCAGGTGAGAGTTAATGGAAGCAAAAGCACTGATGGAGACTGTCCTGAGGACCATGGTCACTTTGTTTGGGCACTTCGAAATTTATCCATGCATCTCTACCTTGCTCCTGAAGGAAATTAGAGGCAATGTGTTTCCATGGGAACTAATTGTGAGGCCAACTTCCTGAAAGAGGATAGGCCTGTCTGCCCTCAACTGACTATTGGCTGGAGACATTTTAATGCAGGTGTCTGTGTGCAGAGATAGGCCAATAGATTTCCAAGGGTCCAAACAGAGTATTGCTCAGCCTGTCTTTGTGCGCATTAAGCTCTTCCATAGATCTTCTGTAAAGCTAATGGGCCTTAATTACCCATTCGACATCAACTCTTCCCAAAATACTCCGCATTACACAAGGGACTGATCACAAAATGTACTGCTGCTGGGAAAATCAATTTCCTCCCCAGGACTGACCCAAGGGTCCTGTGTGTGGCTTGTTCTAGCCCACCCTCACCAAGCGCAGATGTCACAACAGATTTTGCCTAGGAAGGGTGGCTAAGGAGCTTAGGGCACATACATCAGGGTGGTTAACAAGCCAGCATAGCTTATCAACTGCCCTCAGGTCAAGCAAACCGGCCCACTGTGAGGAATGCAGTTAAGCTAACAGAAAAACTTGAGTGGAGTGGCACTGACTGGAAGAATCGGGTAAGTCAGCTTTGAAAGGCGAAGACTGGAGAAAGACAGGATAGCTCTTTACTTGTATGCTTGGTACACAGAGGTGGGCCAGGATCTCTCCTCCATCATCTCAGAGTGCAGGACACTGAATGATAGGATCTAGTCACAGGAAGCCACTTGATAGAGCAAAAAGCTTGATAGAGCCATATGACAATGGAACCAAGAACCTAGGGAGATTGTGGCTCTCCTGAACTAGACAGGCAGCTGGACAGCCACCCATCAGGGAGGTCTGGACTTGGAGTCCTGCCTTGAGCAGGGGAGGGGGTTGGATCACAACAAGCTTATACACCACAACAGAGTGCAGCACTAACAATGCCCAATAATAGTCTTTCAAAAAATGCAGGAAGAAAGCTAGAGTATAAAGCATGTGGTCTTTGTATGGCTACATACAAAAGGCTGGAGTATGGGAAACAAACAGCATGAACTGGACTTCTTAATGCAGGAGGGTGCACACAACTTGCTAACTGAAACTGGGTGGGATGACTCCCACGACTGGAAATCAACAATTGAAAGATATAATCTGTTCAAGAACGGAAGGAACAAAAAGGAGGCAGAGTCACATGGTATGTGAAAGATACCTATCTGTGCACGGAAAAGCAGCAGCTTCGTAGCTCCATCCAGAGCTTCTGTATAAATATAAATGGATCAACAAATAAAAGGCACACAGTGGTTGGAGTCTATTACCAACCACCTGGTCAAAGAGAAGATGAGGATGGAACTTCTGAAAAACAAATTGCCAGTATTTCAAGGAGATATGTAGTCATAGTTATGGGAACTTCAATTTCCATGATATCTGTTGGGAGATAAATTCTGCCAAACACAGGCCTTCTAAGAAATTCCTAACAAGTGTTGCTGATAACTCTCCCCCAAGTGGAGGAAGGAACAAGAGGAAAGGCTATCCTTGACTTGATTCTAACTGACAGGGAAGACCTAGTGGGCAAAACGGCAGCTACAGGAACTCTGAGGGAAGGTGACCATGCCATGCAAATTCTTGATTCTAAAGGAAGCAAAAGCCAAATATAAGCCAAACAACCTGGTTTTTTAGGAAAGCCAATTTTAATAACCTCAGAACAATGATAAGCAAATTTCCATGGCAAGTGACTCTAATGAGAAAAGGAGTCCAAGATGGGTGGGAATTTTTTTAAAGGAATTTCTAAAGATACCATTACAAACAATTTCAAAAAGGGGTAGAAGACAACAGAAGGAGCACTTGTGGGTTCACAAAAGGCTTAGAAATGATCTGAAAAAAGAACATGTATAAGAAGTGGACGGAAGGCCAGGCTACAAAGGAAGAACACAGGCAAGTAACATGGAGCTGGAGGGAAGGCATCAGGAAAGCTCAATCTAGGAATGAACTCAGGGATCCTAAAAGCAACAAAAGTCACCTTCAGATATGTCCATAGGTAAGAGGAAAGAAATGGGGGCTGAACTACTCAGTGTTAATGGCAAAATGAGAACAGATAGCAAAGAAAAGGCACAAGTGCTCAATCCCTACTTTGGCTCAGTCTTCCCCCAAAAAAGGACACATGACCTTCCTGATGAAGGAGCAGGACGGCAGCTCAAGATTAAGAGCCAAACAGGAAAGCATCCTCTAACTGGGTTGAATAACTTCAAATCTCCAGGGCCCACTGAACTCCATCCTAGAGTCATAAAAGAGCTGGCAGAAGAGCTTTCAGAACAAAATATAGTCCAGATAGAGCATAGTCTAGAGAATAGCGCAAGGGCAGGGATACCTTTGGAACAGGAGCAAGCGGGAGCCAGACACCAGAGAGAGCTTCAGCACACTAGACAAGGAGAGTTGCTAGAGCAGCTTCTGGAGCCACTTCTTAAATAGCTCCTCCCCCAGAGCTCTCAGGTGGTGCTCATGAAGGTCCTGGCAGCTGCTGCAGTCTGGGACCAATCCTTCAACTATCAGGGCTGTTATTCTGGCATTTGGCCAGCAGGAGGAGCCCTGAAGCTGCCCAGATCCTGACATGATGTTACCCAAATGTGTTTGTCCTTGAGGAGCTGTTGGTGTGTACCACAAGGAGCTCCAGGAAGTTGATATGCTGGCTTCATTCTTGGTCGCTCCGTAGTCCATGTGCTTCTCTGCCAGTGCAGTGTGCCCTCCCTCTCCATGGGGATGGAACCATCGTTATGGTCAAGTCTGGTTTCCTGGGGGTAAAAGCAATTCCATGGTAGGTAGAGGTGTATAGTCCACCAAGTGAGACTGGTCTGTACTGGTCTGCAGTGGAGCGCCAAGCATTTCCATTTGGAATCCCTGTGCTGATGTTAAGTACGAAGGAGCCATAACTGGAGAGAACTCTGCATCTTTCTTTCCTGAAGATCTTCCCTACAGCTACATACATCTTAGTAATTGCACACACACGAGCACACCTGTGCGCGCGCACACACAGGCCCAGTTTGCACAAAATTATAACCTACGGGTTGCCCCTGCTGCAGGCAAGGGGCGTGAGCGAGCTGCCTTGCCTTCCTTCTGGATCAGCTTTAGTCAACCTCACAGGAGTGCACTATTCTTAGTTTGCTTGTGAACCCCAAACACTGAGTTGTTGAGAGTTAAATAAGCCAGCATTTATCCCAAGAGCCCAGAATTGTGGTTTCTGGTGTCACATTGTTGATTAAAGATAATTGGAAGAAAAAAAGTGGGTGCAGGGAAGCAACGCACCTGCTACTTTGCTTATGGCCTCACTAACTAGTAGGCTAAACAACTCATGAATTGATGTTGTGTGTGAGTCAGGTCTCTGTGACCCAACTCACATTTGGTAACCCACAATTAAGAAAATGTGGGTGATTGAGAAGACAGGTGGGAACAATCCATGGATTTCAACTCTGGGTTGTTCTTAGTCCAGCAACCCATTGTTTCTGACTGGGATCTCACAATAAACAACCCATGAACAGTCCATCCCTGAGTTGCTCATTGCAGTGGGTGAAGACAAGAGCACAGAAACCAACATGCATACTTCTCATTTGTTCAACAATTCATGTGCAAACCAAGCGACACACACACTCTTACCAACCATCCCCAACCTGGCATGCTCAAATCTGTTCCTCTATGACACCTATTATCCCCAGCTACGTAGCTTAACCAAATGCCATGTTGTAGCCCAGCACATCTGGAGGGAACTAGATTGGAAACGATTTTAGGCGCAGAATCTAAAATTCAAAATGCGGGGGGGCAACATAGGGAGGAAAGGGAAATACTTGCTATGGAAAGCGGCTTTCTACAAGGTCAGCTGATTTGTCTACATAGTTCAGGATCGTTTGCACTGATCAGTGGCAACTCCCCTGGGTCTCAGGTAGAAAGAGTTCTTTTCCAACACCTGATCCTTCTACCTGGAGGTGCTGGGGTCTCACCCTGGGACCCACTGGATGCAAGTGCTTTTCTTCTCACTGAACTAAAGTCTCTCCCTTAATATGTATTTTGGCTTTTATTAAACAAAACCAAACCTTTTATCTTATTAAAATGGATGCTTTTCAAGCCTCTGCAGAAGCCATCAGAACCACAGATAACATCCTTCACGGACTGAACTCCCACGCGGATGCCTAAATCTGCATCTTCTCATCACGTGAAACACGTGGGAAAGCTGCCCTTGTGGACACGGGGCCCACTTCTAACTCTGCCCCAGCGCAAGTTGCCAGTTGGCCTAAGGCAGGCATGGCTGGAGGAGGATGCTCTCCCATCACCTGTCGGTTGCCATAGCTACATACAAGGGCCTTTTGTACAGGAGTGGGAAGTGCCTGCATCAGGAATCGCATTGGCTACCGGGGAGGGGGGAGGATTAATTGCCTAGCAACAGTTCACTTGATAGCATTCCATGCAAGGGAATGACAGGCAGAAACCCGCCTACAAGCTGGCCAGAGCGACACTTGCAGCATGCAGTGCGCGCGCTATTAAATGGCAGGCACTCAAGGATCTGGAGGGCCCTTGGGGAGAGGCTCTCAGCAGCCCCTTCCTCCAGCAAGTCTGCCTTCTCGCCACCCTTGTCACCAGCTGCTCTGGCTCCCCGCCATCTTCCACATCGTTGTTCCCCCTTGCCTGCCACTAAAGCAGAGTGCCGAGCAGCGACAACAGCGCCTGCTCCTCCTTACCAGCACCACCGTAGTCTGGGCCAGAGTGAGAGGCACATATACAAGTAGGCTGCACTGACTAGGAGCAGCAGCAATCCAGGGACCCTCATCAGCAGGCCCCTGCCAAAATGCCCCCCACCCCGGCAGCTGCCCAGCCCTGCCTACGCAACATCAAAAACTGCATGTTTACGGTACAGCAAATATATCTGAAGAAGGCCTAAACAAACACTTCCATCAAGGTTTCTTTACAACAGCCTTCTTCTCACTGGTGCCAGTGGCTGGGGATGATGGGATCTGTGCTTCCAAAACACTGTGCTAAGGGGAGGGGTCATGGCACAACAGCAGAGCTCCTGCCATGGACTCCAACCTGCAACGCTGAAGAGGTGCTGTGGGCAATATCAAGCTAACCGGGCCGAGGGCCTGACTCTGCATGGCGGCTCCCCAGGTGCCACATCTGGAGGGTGCCGGGTTGGGGAAACTCACTTAAGAAGAAGCGTATTGGCGAAGAGCGCGAGTTAGAGGACACGAGCCATTTGCCATGACGCCAGTAGATGGCCTGAAGAAAGCCACGCTCACAGCCTTCTCATCTGGGCCCTGGGTATAACAACATGAGTGACAGCGTCGTAAGGAGGACTCATACTGTGAGGCCCAGGATTTCGCAAGTGCTAAATAAATGACGATGGAACATTAGTACTAAAATACTTGCAGCCTGCCTGTCAACCGAGTCTCCAGAAGGGCATTCTACGAACAAGGCAAAAACACAGACATTATACAAAAAGCAAACCGCATGTTAAAGACACCCACAAACCCCAATTAGCAGCAGTGTTAATCACACCAGCAAACCGGAGAAGACGCTAAGGCGGGAGGTCCCTCGGGGGGGCCCTCTGGCAGGAAGTCACTGTAAAGAGCTCTGTTCTAAGAGATGGGGAACATGAAGCACGGGCCCCCGGCAAGACAGCGACACACACAATACAGCAGGGGCTAGGTGGCCTTGAGGGCATTGATTCGACAGGGAACGGTTGCAGCCCAGTGGCGGAGCCTCTACTTTGCAGGCACTGAAGTCCCCGGTTCAAGCCCAAGCATCTGCAGGCAGGGCTGCAAGAACTCCCTGAAGAGCTGCTCAGTGCGGACATAACTGAACTAGATCAAGCAAGAGCCTACACAGGCGCAGAACAGCTTCCTATGTCGTTGCAATGGGAAAGCAGGTTCTTGCTCATGACCCAGGGAACTCCAGCGAGCTGAAGGCAAGCACGCACCTGTTTTGCCCACCTCACTCGACAATCCAGGATTCAGGCCAGATCCAAACTTCATCAGCCTTAGAGATCTCCCACCCAAGTACTAACTGCCTGACTGCATAGGTTCCCCCACCTTTTTTTCTATGTATGTGCTTGTTTTTGCTTCTTTGGTATTCTCAGCAGTTTTATGATTTTTGTTTTGTTGCAAGATCGTACAAATCAAATAAAGTTATAAGAAGGAAAATGGGTCAGGATAAAAGTTGAGTTACTTGCCCAAGTAGCGAAGTACAAGCCAGAGCTGGAATCTGAGCTCCAAACTTCTCTTTTGAAGCAGGTAAAGAGGATGGTGGTGAGCAGTGCTTTGTTGTGGAGCTTGTGTTCCGATTGAAAACGATACCTAACACAACTCAAAATAAAAATCAGGAGGGTGACGGAACCTGGTAGGTGACATGAGAGAGGAAGAGCTGAGGACTTGAGAGTGAGAATAAATGGTAATTTCTCCCAGTGGAGGGATGTAAAGTGGGGGGTTGGATGGCAATCTGTGCTATGACCTATGTTCTTCAATTTAGTCGTAAGTGATCTGGAATTAAGAAGCAGCAGTGAAATGGCAAAATTTGCAGATGATGCCAAATCATTCAGGGCTTCCCTAATGATGAATTTATTGGCTGGAGGGCCATCACAGTGTGATGCTGAGGGTGTGTGACTGAGGACGTGAGAGATCCTGGTTTGTGCTGCCATGCTCAGCCATGTGTTTGGGCCAGTCACTTACTCCTCATCCCAACCTACCTCCCAGAGTTGCTGTACAGAATAACATGGAGCATCAGCATCATCCAGAGCTACACATAGGTGAATTTGTTATCTGTAGGTGCATTTATTGGAAATGTAAGAAAATTAGTACGTGTAATTGTCACATTTGTTTCCAAGTATGCAAAATTGTACAGCTACACTAAGAGCCTTGTCCTTCAATCTCCCATCAACCTTACCCAGCATGGCTGACTTAAGTTCCACACCCTTCAATGACACATTTATCCAATGGTGCCTTGGGGCAGAGTTATGATTTAGTGAGTGCAACATAATGCACACGATAATCAAGAGGGGAAAACCCCTTTCCCGTGAGCAAAGGACCCCCACGGTACCTGGCTGTTGTTTTAGAAAGTGATCCCATATCGAAAACAAAATTTTGACAAACTACAAGGATTACAAATTGAATTTATGAGGCAGAGGGGTTATTTTAGCTAACATAAATGTACAAACATGTGAAATTGGCAGTTTGGTCTGAAATTGTGGTGACTGGACACAGACAATTCAGGCTGATGGGAAAATATTAACCACATCTGCATGCCTGTGCACACATGAACACGCCTTTCTTGAGAAAGGCTTGGATGGCAAACCTCATGGATGAGGCAGAAAATGTGGAATTTGTAAAAAAGGAAAATTTAAACCAAGTCAAATGTACTCCTGTCATTGAGAGGTACAGATGGGACATCCCTTTCTTCTATGCTGCCATGCCAGGCAGCTGTTCTATGTCACCAAGTACTTAATTTGAAATTGAACAGAGAGCTGAAAATATGGCAAAGGTGGCTGAAAGAATATAGGACACTCTGTAATGTCCACGTCCTTGTGCTATCAATCAAAACTTCCTCTTCTTGACACCAAGGAGAATAATCTTAAAGATTGTCATTCCCTCTGTCAACTAAATTACTTTGCAGCTAGAGAAGTTGGGTGGCTGCCACCTTTGGCTGCACACAGATATTCGTGGAGAAGCATCTGAGCAGTAGCAGCCTCTCCATGAGGCTCTGAGGGTCTTTCATTTATCTTTCTTTAATTCAGTGGTCCAGAAATCTGTAAGAAACAAGAGGATGAAGGATGACATTTACATGACACCCAAAGCCAATGGATGGAAACAAAATCTGCAAAAGGGGGAGTATCCGGCTAGACAGCTAAAGTAGTGTTAAAATCAATTCACTGTACACATTTTTAGCAAATTTGCAAATGGCTGCAGGATGTTTTGAGGGCACAAACAGTATTTTCCTTGCATTTAGAGGAGCAACATGTGATGCCTTGGAAGATATTCCCAGCGGTGCATGTGAGAAAGGAGAACACATTTTAAGATGGCCCTGGCCACCAGTCGCCTATAAAAAGAACTGGTGCTGCAAAAGAGAGCCAGTGTGGTGTAGTGGTTAAGGGCATGGGACTGGAACTCGGGCGATCTGGGTACTAGTCCCCGCTCAGCCATGGAGCCAACTGGGTGACTTTGGGCCAGTCACAGACTCTCAACCCAACCTACCTCACAGGGTGGTTGTTGTTGTGGGGATAAGATGCAGGAGGAGAATGATGTAAGCTGCCTTGAGCCCTTTGTAGGAAAAAGGCAGGACATAAATTGGGCAGGGGGGGGGGAATGGATGGTGCTGCTGTTTAAAAACTGCTGTCCAGTTTCCCACTTTTTAAGGCAACCAACAGTGTGATCCTGTACTTTTAAACTTAAACCATTTAGAGGTTTATACGTTAAAAGCTTTATATTATATTTTCCCACTCTGTGAACCATCCAGGGAACTTTGTCTACTGGGCGGTGCAGAAATGCAATAAACAAATGGATATGTTCCTTCTCAGAAGTGAGACCTACTGAACTCAATGAGACTGATTCCCAGGTAATTTCACAAAGGAGCTGAGTTTAACTAGTGTTAAAAATCATGCATTACTATAACCATCTATTTAGACAGAAAAATGACCTATAGTGTGAGCCAGTGTAGTGTAGTGGTTAAGAGTGTGGGTCTGGGACTCAGGCAAACTCAGTTCTAGTCCAACTAGGGCCAACTGTGAAGCTGGGGCTTCAAGAGGGCCAACTTTGGCCAGCTGAAGGCCAGACTGGGGAAAGTCTCCTGGGATAGGTTAGTGGAAGGCAAGCGAGTTGAGGAGGGGTGGATGGCACTCAAAAGGGAGGTTTTGGAGGCGCAGGCCTTGACGATACCTAAAGCTAGTAAGGCAGGGAGGCGAAGGACAGTGCCGCTATGGATGCAAAAGGAGGTGGTAAGAGGGATTAGATGCAAGAGGAAATTCTGTGGGAAATGGGCACTGGGGCAAATAGACAAAAGGGTATACCAGGAAGAGGGGGCCCAGTGCAGAAGGATTCTTTGCAAGGAACACAGTGGATGTGGTTTACCTGGATTTCAGCAAGGCCTTTGACAAAGTGCCCCATGATATCCTGGTGGAGAAACTGAGGAGATCTGAGATAGACCAAAGCAATGTCCGATGGATTAGGGCATGGTTGACTGACCGAAAGCAGAGGGTAGCCATTAGTGGGGAATCATCAGAATGGCAGCCAGTGACAAGCGGGTCCCCCAGGGCTCTGTCCTGGGGCTGATCCTGTTTAATCTTTTCATTAACAACATGGAAGAAGGGGTGAACAGTCTGCTGATCAAATTCGCAGACGATACTAAAACGGGGACAGTGGCCACAACTGAGGAGCAGGTTCTCCAGATCCAAAAGGATCTGGACAGACTATGGAGGTGGGCAGGAGACAACAGCATGGCGTTCAATGTGGATAAGTGCAAGGTCTTGCACTTGGGGCATAGGAATAGCTGTCATAAGTACAGGTTAGGTGATAAGTGGCTGGACAGCAGCACTTGTGAAAGGGACCTCGGGGTACTGGTTGACTGCAGGCTAAACATGAGTCAGCAGTGTGATGCGGTGGTCAAGGGGGCAAACGCCATCCTTGGTTGCATAGCCAGAAGTGTGGCTTCTAGATCAAGAGAGGTATTACTACCACTCTACACAACTCTGGTGTGCCTGCAACTGGAATATTGTGTTCAGTTCTGGGCCCCTCATTACAGGAAGGATATAGCCAGGTTGGAATTGGTGCAGCGTAGGGCCACAAGGATGGTGGCCAGATTGCAGGGGAAGCTGTATGAGGCGAGACTGAGAGAACTGGGTCTTTTCAGCCTGGAGGAAACTCTGAGAGGATCTGTTGGCAACATATAGGTACGTGAGAGGGTGTCACATGGAGGTGGGTAGAGACCTGTTCTCCCCTGCAAAGGAAGGCAGGATGTGCTCTAATGGAGCAAAGCTCAGGGAACCAAGGTTCAATTTGGATGCCAGGAAGTACTTCCTGATGGTTATGACCCCGAGGGTATGGAATGGGCTTCCACAGGAGGAGGCTGAGGCCCCATCGGTGAGGGTGTTCAAGGATAGGCTAGACTTGCACATGGTAGGCATGTCTTGAGCAGAACCGGCTAAAGCCAGGGGTCAGACTAGATGGCCCGGGAGGCGCCTTCTGACTTGCTCTGCTTCTATGTTTCTAACTGGGTGACTGGGCCAGTCACATACTCTCAGCCCAATCTACCTCACAGGGTTGTTACTGGGGGAATAAGATTGAAAGCAGCAGGAGGAGAATGATGTAAAGCGCTCTAAATTCTTTCTTTGAAAGGCAGGATCTAAATCTAATAAATGCAATAAAAATATAGGTCTCAGCCTGCTCAGGTCAACAAATCTTTTTTAAAAAATATGCATAGGATAATACCCTTACCTGGTGAAATACTGCAAATCCTAGAATATACCCAGTGGATACAGCTAAGACCTCCTTGACTGCCGGGACCTTCGGATTAGCTTGCTAAGCAAGAATCCTACTTGCAGCACAACCAATTTCCTGCCTGTCTCCCTGAGACTAAGTCCCACTTTGCTTCCCGGAAACTCAGTACAGAACTGCAGCCATGCTTTCTCCTCTTACATAACAGCTGTTAAATAACAGCGTATCTCACAGAATATGTTCAGCCCGGGAATTCGTTTCCAGTAACAGCCCCAATTTTGGAGTCCTTTCAGCACAAAAGCCACTCCAGATTTTCCCCTAAGTTCTCTTCATTTCAGCAGCCCTGTTTGGGCAAGGGAAAAGCATTACTGACTAGCTGTGGCTACAACTGGGGGCCGGCATCTTTTGTGGATCTCCTGTAAGCCACCTTGCGATAACTGCACGGAAATTCCCAGCACAAGAGAACATCACACAGCACGGATTTTCGCCCAAAGCCGGAAGAGTGAGCATTTTTCTGACTCAAGGACCTTTTCTGGCTATCTAATCCCACAGAGCGGGAAAGAAACATCACCTAGAGCTTAGCAGAGTTTGAGGCAATACCCAACAGTGACGGGAAGTTGTTCGCAGAGGTCATCCAGCTCCCGCCGTCTATCACCAGCGTTGTGCCAGTCACGTAGGAGGACAAGGGGCTGGCCAGGTACAGGACGCCATGGGCAATCTCCGTCTTATTCCCTGCCCGCTGAAGAGGGATCGTTTTGTAGAGGTTTCCTTCCTCCAGCTGAGGGGGTACTGAAACAGATGGAAGGACGGAAATTCTTTAGCCATTTAGGAAGAAACGAGAAAGTCAAAGGGGGACAAATGACAATCAGTCAATACACCCCGCAAAGTAAACGTTTCTTTCCCCGTAACGAACAGTGCCCTAGTCCTCGTGGCCCCAGATCTGGGAAGGTGGTTGCAATGCACATGACCCTAATGGCTCAGAACCGGAACTGGGCAGCAGCATTTCTGTCCTGCTTTTCCTATAAGGAGAGAAAGACTGGGTACGTGGTTCCCTTTCCCCATTTCATCTTTCCAGCCATGCCATGAGGCGGGCTGGACGAAAGGGCAGCAGTCCAGTCCACACACACTTGTTCCATTTCTTTCAACCCTCAGGGACCAAGCAAGAGGCAATGTATTCGTCTTCCACCCTGCTCCTCCACAGCCAGTGAGAGCACCTAAGCTACTCAGGCACGCGACATCCCTGGGCTTTTAGCATTACCTCTCAAATCTGGAACCTGAGAAGAAACCCTTTGCTCCAACTCTGGTTTTCTGCAGAAGAAACAAGCTGGAGTTCCAGGTTTGAAAGCCCTACTAAAGTTCGGGATGTAGCATTCCTGGGTTGTTTAGCCTCCGTGCTAGGAGGAGGCAGCAAGTAAGACCAGTCAAGCAACAGGGACTGGCATGCTTTCTCACTCTTTGTAACCCAGAATTACCCAAAACCTGGGTTACTGCTGTGTACAAGCTGGGCCCGTCACTAGCCTAGATTTAGTAAACCAGATTGTGGTGCCTTCTGAGTGTTAAGCCATCAGGTGACCTTTGATAATCTGAAACTGAAAATACTGGCAGTGCTGGTAGGAGGCGGCTTGGGTGCTGACTAAAGGGAATTGGCCTTTTCAGCGCTCGAGGAGACGGTGCTTCAAGGCGACTCTCCAAGCCAGACCGTGGGGACTTGGCCACTGCTCCGCACCAGGCCTCCTTGCCTTTGCTACACCACTGCCAGGTTCCACTCGGCCACCATGCAGAGGATCCATTCTGCAGTCCTGCCTAGGCTCCCATGCCTGGCAGGCTTCCAGAAAGCACCCCATCTCTTGCCTGTGCCAGTGGCTACCTGGGGTGGCAGAATTCAGAAGAGACCAAAGACACCACAGTTTTCCGCTTTGTTTGTCTGAAGAGATACTCAGTCACCTCGTCCTGACAGATGCCTGCTGGCGGAGATATAAACTGGTTTTTTGGTCCTAAGGATTGCATTTCTGTAAGCTTCAAGCTTTCCTCAAGTCTGCTGCTACCTCCCTCATGTGTGGACGGGGCTGCTTCGCCTACAGAAGGATCAGCACTCACGGAATAAGGTCCTCTGTTAGCATACAGAATGCCCAAGCGCTTTCTGAGAAAAAGGAAAGCAGGGCCCTGATTGGTTGCAGGGTAGGAGGATACTTTGGGCACTCCCTTCACCGCCAGATGATAAAGTCACCGTTGATAGTTCCTGCTTGCTGAATGAAGGTTATTTGTTCTTATAACTTACAGCCTGTGGGCTGGATGCAGCGCCCCCACTGCCTAATTGAGCCTCAGCTGCTACCCCACTGAACTGCTGCTGAAAGTCAGTGGAGCAGCAGCTGCGGAAAAACACTGATTTTCCTGTAGAAGAAAGGCATGTGCGCTGTTCGTATCTTTCTTTAAACCACATCACCCTGCCAGAGGCATCATTGGAGCTTTAGAACAAAATGTGCACCCCATGCATGCCTTTTTAAGGGAAAATCAGCGGCAAACCTGGACTCGCCACAGCTGCAGATGGTACAGCCCCTGCTAGGTCCCAGGCAGAGGGGCTGACCCTTGGACAAAAAGAAACTGTTCACCTCTTTTATCAATCAAGGATGATGTAGGAATGTTTTAAATAAATTATGGGTAAATCAGATGCAGAGGTGCATCACACCACAGATTCTGCCATCAGAATTCCACCCCTCACCTAGACGCCGATGTCCCTCTGTGCCCAGAATGGGACCCGGTGCCAGGCTGTTCACTCTGATTTTGTTCGGTCCCCATTCCACAGCCAGATGTTTTGTCATTGCATCTGTGAAGGGAGAGACAGGCAGATTCAATTAAAAAGAGTTGGCAAAGGAAGGATGGATGAAGAATATTAGGCTTAGAAAGGGCTGAAATGGCAGCGAGGCACATCAGCTCTACATTTCAAAAAAAACACTTGCTGTATCTGGAAGCAGTTTCCCTAAGATATTAGAATGGAATTCTGGCATGTTGGAGAAATAGCATGCACGTGTTGCAGTATTAGGAAAACCAACAGAATTTCAGAACTTTACAAAAGCAAAAGCCACGAAGAATAAGCCCACCACCCAGAAATGTCTCCAAAACCAAAGGGCTGTTCAAAACCCAGTGAGATTTCCAAAAGTCGGGTTTCAGTTAAAACTGTAGAAATGTAAGGTATGCAGAACAGGCAATAGGGTATGATTACATGTGCCGGCAGATCCCTTTAAGAACAAGGGGCAGGGCAGCCACAGCCTAGAGGCAGCCCTGCCAAGATTAAGGTCTGCAGCCTATCTTGGAGCAGCATCAGACTGTGAGATGTTCCACAGCCCCTACGTGGAATTTCAAGTGGATTTTTATATGCACTTTCCAAAACACATGGTCTTTCCTTATGCATGACCTACTGTGCACCGTCTCTACTGCATGCATTGTCCCCACTGACTTAAGCTTGATTTGATTTATTTGGAAAGGTATGCTTTTTTATTCATGAGCATTTTAAACTCTGAAGCACACTTTTTTCCTGCAAACTACACTGCAGTCTTGTAAATGAAAGGACTCCCAAGGCAAGAACTGTTCAGCTGGCAGTTGTGGACTGTGTGAAATGATTACTTTTGCACTGGATTGTGAACTTGATAGATTTTGCACCCATCTCTGGCCAAGGAAAACGTTTAGCATGGGATAAAGGGGCAGGCCTTGCCGTATCACCATTACTTGAGGTGAAAGCTGCCACTGCGTGTTTTCCAGAATGAAAGAGGTGCCAAAATGCCGTCACTCTGAGGGAAGCTCATAAAAATATCCTCCAGCTGGATAAGGATGCAGAAGAAGACAGGAAACACAGTGGATGGAGTTCCACAGTACCTATGGCTGCCTTAGCTGTCCCAGCATGCACTTGGAGAGCCTGGCCCTTGTAGCTTAGGGTTGCGGTGATGTTTACAATGACTCCTCCACGGTCCTAGATCAGCAAAACAAGAGTCAACTCAGGCGACAACACCAAAAGTATCAACAGCAAGTACAGGAGACGGGACAGCAAAGGAATAAAAGGCAAAAGGAACTCAGCATTCAGGAGCAGCGGCACCAACACTCTGCTGATTGCTAAGTGTTACACAGCGGAGCCAAACGGAAAATAAGATGCAACCCGCAAAGGAGGTTGGTGCTTTTTATGTCCTCCATTACAGCTTTTATTCTGCGCTAGCAGCTCTCTACAGGGGCAAACCTATTTGAGAGATGGAGGGCGGCACCACAGCCCATTCCTATGGAGCTCAAAAGAAAAGCTGCCGTGGATGAGAGGCCTCCTTTGGCAATCCCAGTTTTGCAGCGTTTTGTACGTCATCATGCCACACCTGGCAGTGAAATCCAGTGCCATATGAGTAAGTATCGTCTGACCATGTGCCATGTGACTAAGGGCACGATTTTCTGGGGAACGTGGGAGGGAGGGTACTGCTGTGCTTGCGGGGGGTGCTGCCCGCAGGAGCAGGCAGGCAGCCAGCCCTCAGGCTGGACAAGGTGGATGCTGCGTCTGATGCAGCACAGCTGTTCTTATGGAAAAAGAACGGTGTGCCCATCAAAGCATTTGCAGCCTCTCGCTGATTTAACTGTTCAGATCGCAAAAGGAATGATGTCATCCCAGCAGCCTGTCAGGAAAAGCAGGTGCTGCTCCGCCTGCTTTCCTGAACACACTGCTGCACTTGCCAGCGACTCGTGCCCGGCTTCTCCCACACATGGACGTGGGCCACATTGGCACAGTGCCCTCCTGCAACACGAGGCACCCCTTTCAACCACGTCCCATAAACACAGGCACACACTGGTGGATGGGAGATGACCGCACGCAGGAAGAGGCCTGCCCCATACTGCAGACTGACAAGGGGGCAAAAGTGAATGGGCCATCCATTGGATCTGTTTAGCTCTACTAATCAGCGTATTCACCAGCTCCTTGCTCAAAAAACCTGGGAAATAATTCTAATAAACGTTTCTTGCATCCATGTCTCCTATGTTCCTATCATCCAGATTATACAGTAGTAAGAAAGCAACTAGAAAGGGCAATTGGAATGACAGCAACACATTTCTCGGGTCCTTATACTTTAGCCCTGCACTGTCTCAAAGTGAATTGAAGCAGTCCTGGACTAGGTGAGCAAGGACCGGCAGGGAACCAGGAGTCCGTCATTTCGATGCTAGTGCTGTGACCCCAGAGTCAGTAGGAGCAATGACCAGGGATCAGAAATGTGGGCCCATCCAGATGCTGCGGGTCTGCACCACAGCCTACTGCTGAGGGATCATGGGAATTGCCACCCATGAACATACAAGTGGCTATACATTCCTCCATCCTGCAGTGCACAGCCAACCCAGAATGCAGCAGTTGAAAAATGCATGGGTCCCCAGCAGGCCCCCACAACCTGTGCTCTCTAGATGTTTTGGCTTTCTACTTCCATCATCCCCAGCCAGCACGGCCAGTGGCCAGGAATCCTAGAATATCTGAAGGGCACCAGGGTGGGGAACGCTGATCCACAGGGAAGGGCTGCTGGGCCAGCCCAATCTGTCACTCGTGGGCCTTTTGCAGGAGGAAAACTTACGCGAAGGCACTTGTCGTACAGGACTTTGGAGACATTGAAAGTTCCCAGAGTGTCGATCTCAATCACAGTTTTGTAGGCATTGAAGGACAGAGAGCTGGCTGGGCACAGGAAGTTGCCAGCAGCGTCTGAGGAGAAAGATTGGGGTCACTGCAGAGGATGACAGCCAGACCAGCACAGGAGCTCAGGCCCACACCAGGAACAGCAACTGTGACTCCAACTTTCCCCAGGGCGGTGCTTTTCAGATGTGTTGGACTGCAGCTGCGAATGCGGGGAGCTTCAGTCCAACACCTCTGGGAGGCTGACCGATTACATAAATTCGAACAGCCCTCCCAGCATCCAAAACACCTGCCCTTCTAAAGCACCCACCAGTGACCATTTCCTCCTGGCCTAAAACATGAATGCAGATGGCCAATGCTCCACAGAATACCAGTTCCCAAGAACTCACTGTTAACAAGGATATCTATCCTCTCAAACGCCTTTAGGCCCTCATCCACAGCTGCCGTGATCATCTGTGGTTGCCTGACATCCATAGAGAGGGGGAGACATCTCTGTCCAGTGGCTGCTGAGAGTTTCTGGGCAGCCTGGAAAAAGAAGTAGAGAGATCTGGCCTGAAAGGTGACCAGCACCTTCTGCAACCGACTGGCACAAGAGCATCCGCACGGGCAGCTGGCATCACATTCTCCCCATGCTCAATATTGGTAAGCCATGCATGGGGCAGCTTTGCCCATCTGCAGCTATGTACTGTGATCTTTACAAAAATTCTTCTAAGGGTTTCATACAAGCTTCTTCAGCAGGCAGAGCGGCTGCAAGACATTTCACTTTGCCTGCAGCAAAGATGGTGTGCTTCTCCCGATACTGGCATAATATTAATTACTGTACTTCTAGCCAACCTTATTCCTGCAAAGAAACCAAGGCAGCTTACAAAGTCCTCCTCCTATTTTATTTGTGAAGTAGGTTAGGCTGAGATTTAGCCATTGGCCTAAAGGTACCCAAGTGAGTTTCGTGACTGGGTGGTGACTAGAACCCAGATCTACCAAGTCCAAGGCCAACACTGTAACCACTACACCACATGGCTCTCTTGGTGCATCCCTCTACAAAGGCCGAATGGAATGACCCCATGTCCTATTTCGGCACTGACAATAACAATCCTGTTATTATTCTATTTCACTGCTATAGTGCCCCAAAGCTGGAGCTCTCTGGGTGGTCCACAGCAGTTCACATAAACTGCACAGGCCGCTTCCTCACTGCACCTCCCCATCTACCCCCCAGCCACTGAAAATGCCACCCTTCCTGCAGGTTCCAAGGTTTTGCTAGGATGTGTGGGAATCACACATGCCCCAATTTACCATTGTTGCGACGGAGCAGGAACAGAACTTCTGGTCCTTTGAGGTTCTCCAGATCATAGCTCCTTCTCCTCTCCCACTTCCTTCCTCCCCAACCAACAGC